>NW_017695345.1:0-3628 GCF_001879085.1 Nicotiana attenuata
AGAATCTGTGTCGACTACCGGGATCTCAACCGGGCCAGTCCCAAAGACGACTTCCCCTTGCCAAACATACACATTCTTATCGACAACTGCGCCAAGCATGAGCTGCAGTCTTTTGTTGATTGTTTCGCCGGATATCATCAGATATGGATGGACGAGGAAGATGCAGAGAAAACGGCTTTCATCACGCCGTGGGGAATGTATTGTTACAAAATGATGCCATTTGGGTTGAAGATTGCTGGCGCCACCTATATGAGAGCCATGACTACTATCTTTCACAACATGATACACAAGGAGATCGAGGTATATGTGGACGACGTCATCATCAAATCCAAGAAAGCCACTGATCATATGGAAGATTTGAGAAATTTCTTCAACAGGCTGAGAAGGTATAATCTGAAACTGAATCCCGCCAAATGTGCATTCGGGGTTCCTGCCGGAAAACTACTGGGTTTCATCGTGAGCCGTCGAGGGATAGAATTGGACCCGTCAAAGGTCAAAGCCATTCAAGAATTGCCACCACCAAAGAACAAGAAAGATGTGATGAGTTTCCTGGGGAGACTCAACTATATCAGCCGGTTCATAGCTCAGTCCACAGTCATTTGTGAACCTATCTTTAAAATGCTAAAGAAAGACGCTGCTACTAGATGGACCGACGATTGTCAGAAAGCCTTTGATAGAATCAAGGAATACCTGTCAACGCCGCCAGTCTTGGTTCCTCCCGAGCCAGGAAGACCTCTATTGCTTTACCTTGCGGTATTGGATGGAGCATTCGGTTGTGTTCTGGGACAACATGATGAAACGGGGAGAAAGGAGCAAGCCATCTACTATCTCAGTAAGAAGTTCACCCCGTACGAGGCTCGGTATTCTCTATTAAAGCGCACCTGTTGTGCTCTGACTTGGGTAGCTCAGAAATTGAGGCATTATTTCTGTACCCACACTACTTATCTCATATTCGGGATGGACCCGCTGAAGTATATTTTCCAGAAGCCCATGCCCACTGGCAAGCTCGCCAAGTGGAAATATTGTTGAGTGAGTTCGACATTGTTTACGTGACTCAGAAAGCAGTCAAGGGTCAAGCCATAGCAGATCACCTTGCCGAGAATCCCATTGAAGGAGAATACGAACCACTGAAAACGTATTTTCCTGATGAAGAAGTATCCTTTGTAGGAGAAGATATTGCAGAATTCTACGATGGTTGGAGGTTGTTTTTCGACGGAGCCGCAAATTTCAAAGGAGTTGGCATAGGGGCAGTCCTAGTATCAGAAACTGGCCAGCACTACCCGGTATCCGCCAAGCTCAGGTTCCCTTGCACAAATAATATGGCCGAATACGAAGCCTGCATCCTGGGGCTCAAGATGGCCATTGACATGAACATTCAAGAGTTACTAGTGATCGGGGACTCAGACCTGCTCATACATCAAGTTCGAGAAGAATGGGCCACCAAAAACTCTAAGATGCTTCCCTACCTGCATCACATACAGGAGTTGAGGAAAAGATTCACAAAGACAGAGTTTCAGCACATCCCCAGGGTCCAGAACGAGTTTGCTGACGCATTAGCCACATTATCATCCATGATCCAGCATCCAGACACAAATTTCATTGATCCCATCCCAGTAAAGATTTATGATCAGCCAGCTTATTGTGCTCACGTTGAGGAAGAAGCAGGCGGAAAACCATGGTTCCACGACATCAAGGAGTACTTGACAACAGGGGAATATCCAGAACTTGCCAACGCCACTCAAAAGCGCACGCTTCGGAGATTATCCAACAACTTCTTCCACAGCGGAGGAATCCTGCACAAGAGGACTCCCGATTTGGGTTTTCTAAGGTGTGTCGAAGCAAAAGAAGCATCCAGACTATTGGACGAAGTGCACGCAGGGACCTGCGGGCCGCACATGAATGGTTTTGTCTTAGCAAAGAAGATACTCCGAGCAGGGTATTTTTGGATGACTATGGAAACAGACTGTATCCAGTACGTTCGTAAGTGCCATCGCTGTCAGATACATGCAGACATGATAAAGGTGCCTCCAAACGAGCTTACTGCAACAAGCTCACCGTGGCCATTTGCCGCCTGGGGGATGGATGTCATTGGACCTATCGAGCCTGCCGCATCAAACGGGCACAGGTTTATCCTGGTGGCAATCGATTATTTCACTATATGGGTTGAAGCAGCGTCATACAAAGTAGTCACTAAGAAAGTTGTGGCAGATTTCGTCCGTGACCGTATTGTTTGCCGATTCGGAATTCCGGAATCAATCATCACTAATAATGGTTCCTATCTCAACAGCAACTTGATGAAAGCAATGTATGAGGCATTCAAGATCAAACATAAGAACTCTACAGCCTACAGGCCTCAGATGAATGGAGCCGTGGAGGCAGCCAACAAGAATATCAAGAAGATACTAAAGAAGATGGTCGAAAGTCACAAACAATGGCATGAGAAGTTATCATTTGCTTTACTGGGATACCGCACCACAGTCCGCACATCGACCGGAGCAACTCCCTACATGCTGGTCTATGGTACAGAGGCGGTCATCCCCACCGAGGTAGAGATTCCCTCCTTAAGGATCATACAAGAAGCAGAGTTGGACGATGCAGAATGGGTAAAAGGTCGCTACGAGCAGTTAGCCCTTATAGATGGGAAAAGGATGAATGCAGTTTGCCACGGTCAGTTGTATCAGAACAGAATGTCCAGAGCCTTCAACAAAAGAGTCAAGCCAAGGAAGTTTACACCGGGGCAGCTGGTGTTGAAGAAAATATTCCCACATCAAGACGAAGCCAAGGGGAAATTCTCTCCCAACTGGAAAGGTTCGTACATGGTTCACCGGGTTCTAACTGGAGGAGCCCTTATTCTTGCAGAAATGGACAGAGAAGTTTGGCCAAAGCCAATCAATTCAGATGCAGTGAAACGATACTATGTGTAACCACTTATGATTTCTTATGATGATGTAGTTTGAACTACGCCTGACCTGATTCCCGTTTAAGAGGGGATACGTAGGCAGCCCTATGGGTTCGGTCACAATTTAATAAAAATTCCATTTTTCCTCCCTGCTATTGGAACTGGGACAGAATTTTGAGGAGGACCCTCAAAATTCCGAAGTTAGTTTTCAGCCATTCATCGCCAGGAATGTCACCTCAGTAAACTAGGGCAGAATTTTGAGGAGGACCCTCAAAATTCCGAAGTTGATTTTTTTTAGCCGTTAAGCGCAGTCGTCAGAAGCGCCAGCCCAGTAAACTGGGGCAGAATTTTGAGGAGGACCTTCAAAACCCGGAGCAAGGAAGGTTGCAATGTCTTGAACCACGTCGCAGTCGTTGGTTCATCTAAAGAAAACTATTTTCTACTTACGTTATATTTACTAAATCATGCATAACTATTGTTCGAATTGCTGCTGTTTAGCAACGCTACCCCAATGATACGCAACGTCGGAAGCCAGGGGAAAACGAACTAGCCTTTCCCCCTTACAAAACTCACAATTTTTCTTTGGATGCAGGCACCAGACTAACAATATCGTCAGGTATATTTATGCACGCATACTTTCTCAAGAATGCAACCTCTCTGAATCATCACTTGTTCGTAATTGCTATCCATACACAACCTCCCCAGCAGTCACGATATCAGCTATCAGCT
>NW_017695346.1:0-3628 GCF_001879085.1 Nicotiana attenuata
AACATGAGGAGTAACCAGTTTAAGCACGATACATAATAGTTATGACGCTTGAATGGTAACTATAGTACCGTTTCTCTTATTGTAGACTAAGGAGTCGTGAAAATTGCATAGCTTGAGATTGGGGCAGTATATACAAGGTATGTTAAGGCTCTTCCTTCTTTCTTTTGGCATGATCTAAACTGAAACGGACATAAACGATACGCTATTTCATAATGAATCTACTCCTAGCAACTAAGGTTGTCCATGTTATTCTTTCCTTACAAAGTTATTCCAAGAAAGTATATATGATCCTTGAGTCCTAGTGAAGTTCATATTGATGGTATGATGTCCATAATGTTAATCGATGGTGCAATGACCTTATGTAACTCCAAAAGGTTTAGAACGTGACTCCATGAGTCCAGCATGCATTATATATGTATCTACTTTACTCTACCGAGCCGCGCTATAGTCGGCCGGGTATGGCACCTATTGTGCAACCACTGATCAGTTGGGTTTACCGAGCTCCACGTGGCCGGGTACGATTCTACCGAGCCTTATGATGGCCGGGTATGTTTTTACCGAGTCCTCTTTGAGGCCGGGTATGATATGATGATGATGATGCCCACAGAGGCGTATGCTTTTAAAAGCTTATGTATATATATGTATTATGCATTTCATGTCAGTAGCCCCCAGAGGCACTCAGATGTTACAGGTTGTATCTCCTCTATCTCTCTTTACGTTACTGATCTTGTTTATGCTTTCCTGCCTTACATACTCGGTACTTTATTCGTACTGACGTCCCTTTTGCCTGGGGACGCTGCATTTCATGCCCGCAGGTCCCGATAGATAGGTTGACATTCCTCCTAGTAGGCTATCAGCTCAGCGAAGGTGTTGGTGTACTCCACTTGCTTCGGAGTTGCCTATTTGGTCAGTATGCTTTGGATATGTATTGATTGGTATGGCGGGGCCATGTCCCGACCTTTATGATTTTATGTACTCTTAGAGGCTTGTAGACAGATGTCAGGTGTATGGATACTTGTATGGCCTTGTCGGCCTATGTCTTGAGTTTACAAATGGTCATGTCGGCCTTATAGGCCCGTATGTCACATGTATAAGTTTGTATATCATGTTCGGTCATCATATGTTGAGTATTCCCTTATGTTTTATTCTTGTTATCTCATGACATGTTTTCTATCTCATTTACCCTTGATAGTATGATAAGAAAGATATGTTACGTTGGTACTCGGTTGAGTAAGGCACCGGGTGCCCGTCGCGGCCCTTCGGTTTGGGTCGTGACAAAAGTGGTATCAGAGCAGTTCTGTCCTAGGGAGTCTACAAGCCGTGTCTAGTAGAGTCCTGTTTATGGGTGTGTCGTGCACCACACTTATAAGCAGGAGGCTACAGGGCATTTAGGACTGTTACTCTTTCTTCTTACTCCAGATCGTGTGGTAGAGCTCACTTATAAGAATTCAAGTTCCGAACTTCTATTCATAATAAGACGATGCCTACCTTCAGAAAGACGATCGATAAGAGATATAGCTGTGGAATTATTTAGAGGAACTCGATTTTGCATCTTGCTTACGATAAGTAAATATGAGGTCTTTAGCAAATCATGGATGTACTGAAAGGTGTAAGCCTCTTGATAAGGAACCTTAAGGAAAGAATATTTATCCACCTCTATGGTGAAAGACAATGCTTTTAAGAAGTAAAAGAAGTAAGGTGAAGAAGGGTACGAGGCGCCCAGTTAATGAAGGTTAACGGTGTTTATAATTCAGGCAGAGGAATATAATCTTTTTGAGTTATATTCAATGGTAACAGAGATATGTATAATTGGCCGTACCCATCTTAGTTATGCCCTATGGGGGCTAACAGACATAGTTTAAGAAAAGGATGAGTTATCAGGATCCGGTTGGGGATATAGTAACCCAAAATAGTAGATGGATTGGTAGAGTTAGCTGACGTTTCCGAAGGATAGTGCAAACGTGGTAATGGATCTCCCTGTGAGACACCTCAATGGTGCACCCTAAAATAGTACAGCTAGATATGAGTACTACAAAGACATGCACTATAAGCCTTGAAGGGATAAATATTACCTTAGTGTGGCTCGCGTCTCTAGTAAAGCAAGAACGTTAAGCAACTTGAAGAGCCAATAGATGGAGCAAAGCAAAGCTAAAAGCGAAAGAATGTAGTATTGAAGTTTTCACAAGAAAAGGGATATGCAGAAATATTAGCAGAGTGATGAGAAGAGAGATAAGGAAGCATTATGAATAAGGTGTGATACATGGATGAAAACGGTAGAGTGTTACAGAACCTATAGTCAAATGAAGGAAGAGACGAAAGGTGATGGGCCTCAAGACAATGAAAGAGTATAGGCCATAAGGTTATATCCTCATTTAGAGAAATAAGTTCGTAACTCCAACGCGACTACCAGAGGGGAGAGTTAATCCCTAGAGGAACAGAAATCAGTATGGAATGGTAAACAAGATAAACTGAATATGAATTAGGGACTGAATGATTGAAAAGTACTCGGCATCATGAAAGTTTCAGATTTTTGTTCCGGTGGTAATAGAATGGACCACAGAAGAAGATTCACGATGAATTCAGAGAATAGTCATTCAGGAAGACGCTTCCCTAGAGCAAGCAATGGGAACAAAGTTAAGCTTAAGAGACTGTATGTGCCAGTTACGCTAAGGGTCACCCTCGCGAGTAAGGGAATTTGTCATCCTTGGTACAGAAGGATTGCCACAAGGCGAGTAAGGATCATTGATGTTGTGAAACAACGCCAAAGATGAAGAGGCGAAACATCTATAGGTAGATCCTCGTGGCTTCAACTCTTAGTACACCCCTAAAGGGAGGAATATGGAGTGATGTGGCATTAAGTCAGAATTAAGTGGTTCTAATGACTATGGAATGGTAAAGGAAGAATGCGATAGATGAAAGAGGAATGAGATGGCACTTACCCAAATCTTACTGATACGCTACGATTCAAGAATATTGTGCAAGCACAACGTCAAGGAGAGGAAGTAAAGGTTTCTGCCCGAGCTGTTATTAATAAATAAGGAGCCAGTGTGAGACGTAAGTTAAGACAAAGGAAATAACCCAAGAAAGATTACGAGGAATATTGATATGAGAATGGGCCAACAAGTAATTAGTAATTGGTCAGGAAGATCCCAGTTATGGCTAAACCGGAAGTTACAGATGAGTCATCAGATCGTGTAAGATAAACATAGTAGAACCCAACATGGAGAATTCAGCCTCAAAGAATATCATTATAATACTTGAGATATATTTAAACAAGAGTTGGGATAGTTAAAGGTACCGTATGAGTGTTACTGGGATAAAAGAATGTGCCACTGGGAAGGCAGTCAAGATATCAGTTCAACCATACAAGAACACGCGCATGGAAGTAAGCAACTACAGATGATTATAGGCAAGTAAGGACATCAAAAAGGTCTGTAATAAGCTCACAACTTTATGAGAGTCAAGGGTTCTCCCTAAGTACTACAACGAAAGACTAGCTGAGGAAATGAGGAAGAAGGCTTCAACCTAAGCACAACGACCTAAAGAGAAAATGGTTGTGTAACAACAGTCTCGCAAAAACATTGTAAGCATTCCAAAGGAAAGTGGCATCTACCGTGGCTAATGATAC
>NW_017695347.1:0-3627 GCF_001879085.1 Nicotiana attenuata
TTGTCAATTAGAGCTTGGATTTTGTCTTTTAGAGATCGGCACTCATCAATGGTATGCCCTTTCATGCCGAAATAGTATGCACAGGTTTTGTTTGGATTGACCCATTGGGAAGGATTTTCTGGAGTTATGGTGGGGATTGGGGTGACGTAATCGGCTGCTTTGAGTCTTTCATATAGCTGGTCGATTGGCTCGGCGATGGCGGTGTATTGCTTGGGAGGTCTACGGTCGAAATTAGGATGTGGCCTGGGGAAGTTTTCGCGGGCGGGAGGTGATTGGTAGTGAGAAGGCTGGGCATTATAGGCTTGGTAGACGGGTGCGGGTTGGGAATATCTTGGTGAGGTAGGTTGATATGTGGGGGAGGGAGATGATTGGTAAGTAGGTGATGGAATTTGGTTAGAGGGCGGAGGTGCTTGGTAATTGGGGATAGGCTGGTATGTGAGAGGAGGTACCGGGTAGGCTTGATATTTTACTGGGGACTTGGTTCTCTGTGCAACCATCACGGCACTCACGTCCTTTTTCTTGGACGTGCCACCAGACTGTAGAGCCTTGTTGGTAGCATGCAATGCCTTCAAATTAGTGACCATACCACTTTTAATACCTTCCTCAATCCTTTCTCCTAGCTTGATGATGTCGGAGAATTTCTAGCCCTCTATCAGCATTAGCCTCTCATAATACTGTGGATCCTGAGCTCGGACGAAAAATCTGTTCATCTGTTCTTCTTCTAAGGCCGGCCTGACCTTAGCAGCCTCAGATCTCCATCGAGTAGCATACTCGCGGAATGTCTCAGTAGTTTTCTTTTTCAGATTCTGGATGTAGAAGACATCTGGTGCATTTTCTGTATTGAATCTGAACCTGTCCATGAAATCGGACGCCATTCCTACCCAGCTTGTCCACTTCTTGGGATCTTGGCTGATGTACCAAGATAGCGCATCGCCTTTCAAACTTCTCATGAAGAGTTTCATGCGAATCTTTTCATCTCTTCCTACGCCGACCAGCTTATCACAGTATGTCCTCAAATGGACCCTGGGATCTCCTGTGTCATCAAACATTTCGAACTTGGGAGGTTTGTACCCCTCGGGAAGTTCGACGTCTGGCTGAATGCAAAGATCCTCATAATTCAGCCCTTCAATACCTTTGTTTCCTTCAACACCCTGGACTCGGCTAGTCAGTTTCTTGAGCTCGGCGGCTAGGTTCCTGATGAGGGAGTCTTTGTCGTCAGACTCCGGTGTGTTTGCAATGGGCTGAGTGTATTGTGGTAGGGTTTCCACATAGATGGGAGTGTGGTGGGGATGATCATTTGGCGGTTTAGGGATGAGGAGTGGGGTGTTGTTGTGACATGTGTTGCAATTTTGATAAGTAGCGGGTTGTTTCTGCGGCTTCGGGATGTTCTGTGGAGGTATGGGGTGTTGAGCATTGGGAAAGTTGACGTCTGGAGTAGTGAGGGAGAATGACAAGCTCGCCAAGTTCTGGACTTGGTCTAATTCTTCTTGAAATTTCAGTAGCTTCTGTTCGAGATGGGCGGCACTTTCTTTGGACACCTGAATACCCTGAGGAACCTCTACCCTTTCAGCTGAGTTCTCCTTTCTGATGTTGCTCAAGTCTTTCATTTTTGCTTTGTTCTTGTTTTTGATAGGACTTGGAGGAGGAGGAGGTGGAGGGCCCTTAGATCTTGTGGAGTAGGATGATGATGCCAGAGTGCACGAACAAACCTTTGGGGAGGGGAATAAAAATAAAAGAAAAAACAAAAAGGTAACAAGTTAGTATGGATTCCGAGAAGAAAACGTTGCAATATTTAAACACATAGTGCAAGAATATAAATCGTGTCCTAATTTGGGTGCCTCGTTGTGCCCGAGGTAGGCCTAGCGACAAGTTGATTTGGAGAACTTATAATGCTAAATGCCTCATTTTATTGATAAAAATAAGACGAATCCCAAACGACACTAAAATTGCAGAAAGCAAAATGTCACTACTGGCCATTGGCCTTATTACATTTTAAAGCGAAAAGAAAAAGACTCCTAACTACTTGGTCCCAGAAGGACCTTACCCAGGTTGAATGCTCTCGTTGATCAAATCCTCCAGCTCGCGTCGGTTCACCAGTAAAAATGCCTTTGCCAGGCGTTCACCTTCGTTTCCCTCAGCGTTGTGGCAATCAGTGACTCTTTTCCTCACTTTTCCTTCCAACTCCAGCAGACTGTATTCCAGATATTCCAGCTTCTCACTAGCCTTGGTGACCCTCTCTTTCCATTCATTGATTTGGTCACTTGATGGGAGATTCCTCCACCAGGTCAACAAGAGTGAGGGTATGTTGACCATACCGAAGTCGGGAACTTTGTCATTCATTTCCTGCAAAACAAAAGGGTTAGACCCTTACCCCCGCCGGACTCGACTATTTGAATATCAATAATTAGCATAATGGCATTTAGTTCTCCAAATAAATGCACAGAATATGGTTTTGTCCGTTTGGGTTCCAAGGAAACCCAGTGGACTTTGGACAAGGCTATCTTAAGGAGTCATTATGTGGACAACATAACTGACTCGACTAGGTTTGACAGTGATGCATGAACAATTAAATAGAATAAGGTTTCTATGAGGTGCTAGACCGGTACCCTTGAGAGGACAACTCAAGAGGGAAAGGCACGGAACCGTCGACTGCACCGCTGATCGACTGGTTTTACCGCAAATATGCCATTGCCAAATTTAGGGGGTAATAATATCGGAAGAGCGCAACAACTCATCAAGCGTTGCTATGGTATTTGTTTGGCACGAGTGGAATATGATGTTGAAGATGCAATTACAAAAATGAAACAAATTGTCACGTATTTTCACGTTCATAATGATTACAATAATTGCTCGAAAATTACAACGGTATTGGAGGAAAACAGTAAATGAAAGCGTTAAAGAAAGAAAAAGAAACAAAAATGCCAAGTCAGTTTCGAAGTAGAAGAGAGATAAAGACATTAAATAAAAGCAATAAAGAAGCAATAAAGTCACGAAAAACATGTAATGGTAAAAGCCTAAAGAAGTCCCCAGCGGAGTCGCCACGCTGTCGACGCCCCCTTTTTCTCGCGAAATCAGGTTTACGACATTTGAGAAGACAACTCTATTCCCGTGTGGGAATTGGGTTTTTGGAATTGAAGAGTCGCCACCTAATGATTAAGTGCATTAGGACACTGAGGGTTTTTGAGTTTGAAAACCAGAGTTCGGGTAAGGACTAGAAATTATCTCGAGGGGAAGGTGTTAGGCACCCCTCAAGATCCACTAGGGTGGTTCCCGGCCATGCTATGTTGTGACTTTAATGCAAATAAGTATACAAATAAATTTACACTTAAGGGTTACAATAGATACGTAACAAGCATGTTGGAATCAAGGTCTAGATGATCTACAATTTGTTTGAGGGAGGTCTGAATGCAGAAAATTAATCAAGACAATGAAGAAACAAAGAGAAAATTTGGGGAAAAAGGAATAATGCAGTAAAATTAAAGAGGGGTTTTGGGTAGTTGAAAAGACAGAATTTTATTGGTATTAAACAAAGTCACATAAAGGAAAGGGGGTCCTAGGTTTGTAAAACACATGGATCATCCACACAACAGCGGTAATCAATCGTACGCATAGCGTTATCATGTGATC
>NW_017695348.1:0-3627 GCF_001879085.1 Nicotiana attenuata
CTTTCTCAGTCTGTTGAAGAATTTTCTCAGATCTTCAATATGATCAGCGACTTTCTTGGATTTGACGATGACGTCGTCCACATATACTTCGATCTCTTTGTGTATTATGTCGTGAAAGATAGTAGTCATGGCTCTTATGTAGGTGGCGCCAGCATTCTTCAACCCAAATGGCATCATTTTGTAGCAATACATTCCCCACAGCGTGATGAAAGCCGTTTTCTCTGCATCCTCCTCATCCATCCATATCTGATGATACCCGGCGAAACAATCAACAAAAGACTGCAACTCATGCTTGGCACAGTTGTTGATGAGAATGTGTATGTTTGGTAATGGGAAGTCGTCTTTGGGACTGGCCCGGTTGAGATCCTGGTAGTCGACACAGATTCTGACCTTCATGTCCTTCTTTGGTACTGGCACGATGTTGGCTAACCATGTCGGATATTCCACTACCCTGAGAACCTTGGCTTTGACTTGCTTAGTGACCTCTTCTTTGATTTTCAAACTCATGTCGGGTTTGAATTTCCTGAGCTTCTGCTTTACTGGCGGACAAGTCGGGTTTGTTGGCAGTTTATGAGCTACAATGGATGTGCTGAGGCCAGTCATATCATCATATGACCAGGCAAATATGTCCTCATACCCTTTCAAAAATTCCATATATTCTTCCTTTTCTGATGGTGACAGGTGAACACTGATGCGAGTTTCTTTGACGTTCTCTGTATCTCCCAAATTAATGACCTCAATTTCTTCCAGGTTGGACTTAGGTCTGTTCTCGAAATTCTCAACCTCTCTAAAGACCTCTTCAGGTATTTCATCTTCTTCTGAATCTATGTCCTTTTGTTGCGTTATTTCGTTGCAAGTCACAGTCGTTGGTTCATCGTCAAGATAAGTAATAGTAATGTTGTATAAAATAGAGTAAATGATGGAGAAAATAATAAGCGAGATATATATGATAAAATGAAATTCTTTGATTGAATCCATAATTGTTTGAAACATCGGAGCTCTTTTTCGAAATAAAAGACAATGCGGAAAGAAAATCAACTAGTAGAGTGAGCTAAAAATGAAATGCATGGTGCTTTTGTTTAGCCTTGCTACCCCGAAGCTTTCCGAGCTCTGGTGGTTCTGATAGTCCAGTTATTGAGATGTGCCCTTCTGCTTAAGATGATCATGCTAGAGTGCACGAACTAACCTTTGGGGAAGGGGAATAAAACAAAAAGGTAACAAGTTAGTAAAGATTATGAGGAGAAAACGTTGCGATATTTAAACACATAGTGCAAGAATATAAATCGTGTCCTAATTTGGGTGCCTCGTTGTGCCCGAGGTAGGGCTAGCGACAAGTTGATTTGGAGAACTTATAATGCTAAATGCCTCATTTTATTGATAAAAATAAGACGAATCCCAAAATGACGCTAAAATTGCGGAAAATAAAATGTTACTAATGGTCGTGGGCCTTATTACATTAAAGCAAAAGAAAGACTCCTAACTACTTGGTCCCAGAAGGACCTTCCCCGGACTCGGCATCTTTAGCTCCATCGAACAGCTTCACCAGCTCACGCAGTCCCAGCAGCAAGTAAGCTCTAGCCAAGTGTCCCCCTTCGCTTCCCTCGGCATTCTGGCAGTGAAGGTCTTCCCACCAGCTTAGCAACCTTGGGTGAATGTTGGTTACCATACCGAATCTGGGGACTTCGTGCCTCATTTTCTGCAAAACAAAGTGTTAGTCCCTCACCCCCGCCGGACTCGACTATTTAAATCAATAATTGGCATAAACAGCATTTAGTTCTCCAAATAAATACATAGAGTATGGTGTTGTCCGTTTGGGTCCTAGGGGAACCCAGTGGACTTTGGATAAGGCTATCTTAAAGAGTCATTATGTGGACAACATAACTGACTCGACTAGGTTTGACAGTGATGCATGTACAGTTAAATAGAATAAGGCTTCTATGGGGTGCTAGACCGGTACCCTTGAGCGGACAACTCAAGAGAGAAAGGCACGGAATCGTCGACTGCACCGCTGATCGACTAGTTTTACCGCAAATATGCCTTTGCCAAATTTAGGGCGTAATAATATTGGAAGAGCGCAACAACTCATCAAGCGTTGCTATGGTATTTGTTTGGCATGAGTGGAATATGATGTTGAAGATGCAATTACAAGAATGAAACAAATTGTCATGTATTTTCACGTTCATAATGATTACAATAATTGCTCAAAAATTACAACAGTATTGAAGGAAACAGTAAATGAAAGCGTTAAAGAAAAAGGAAACAAAAAGACAAGTCAGTTTCAGATAAAGGCATTAAACAAAGCAGTAAAGAAAACAGTAAAGTCACATATAACATGAAGTGCTAAAAGCCTAATGAATCCCCAGCAGAGTCGCCATGCTGTCGACGCCCCCTTTTTCTTCCAAAACGGAGTTCGGAATCGGGTATACGACATTCGGGAGGACAACTCTATTCCCTTGCGAGAATTGGGTTTTTTAGTTTGAAGAGTCGCCACCTAATGATTATAGTGCATTAGGACACTTTAAGGAAGAATTTGAGATGAAGAACCAGAGTTTGGGTAAGGGCTAGAAATTATCTCGAGGGGAAGGTGTTAGGCACCCCTCAAGATCCACTAATGTGGTTCCCGGCCATGCTACAATTGTGACTTTGAATGTAAACAAACAAGTAAACAAGCAAGCATTGAAAATACGAGAAAACTATTACAAATAAGGAGCACAAAAGGTTAAAAAAATGCTGAATTTTAGGGAAGGAGCAGTTTAGTTAAAAGTGCAAGTAGGAAGAAGTCAAGTACTTAGTGCGAACAATCTGAAAATTATGTGAAAAACAGAAGTCGAAAATGCAACAGCTTTTTAAGATTCAGAAAATTGTTAAACTAATAAAGAGGGAGGGGGGTCCTAGGTTTATATATTACATGGATCATTCGCACAACACTGGTACTCAATTATACGCATAGTGTTATCGTGTAATCATCATCTCCATGTCTACCCTTTCCCACCCCGTTAAGGTATTGGAGCGCGGAATGGTATCGTTTGCCTATTGCATGATATTACCCGTCCCAAGCTATCAGTCCCGGGGCATTAGGACTTCTAATCCTAAAAGGGGAAGAAAGGGATGGGGGCCTTTATAGAGTTTAAAGGACAGAAATTCTAATCGACATTCAAAAACAAGTAACAAGTAGGGGGAATGAACAGACAAACAGGTAAGGCTCACATAAACCCCGTAAATCAGATAACATATAGTTTAGCATGCCTTTACACATACTGGTTTGGTCTTTAAAATTAAAAATTAAGCAGCGAGCGGACTGGTTCGATACATACGTTTAGACAGGAAGCCCACATTAGGCAACTTGGATCCAATTGTCAGAACTTAAGGTATTTTATGCGAGTGATTTAGAAAGTACTGGTTCTAGAAAAGTAGTCTAATGCCGGAAAGTACAGACTGCAGTCAGTTTAAAAATAAGTTTTAAGAGAATCATGAGTATAAACCATAAAAGGAGTTCCAGAGAAATACTTAAGGAAAGAGTAAACTGCAGAACTGTTTTAAAGACAATTTCAGGAAGACCAAAACTTAGTTGGAAAATGTTTTAGGCAGAATTTTAGAAAGAAACCATTTCAGAAGAGGTGCTGATTT
>NW_017695349.1:0-3626 GCF_001879085.1 Nicotiana attenuata
ATAACATCTATATAGCTCGGAATCACACCTACAAGGCATAAAACACACAATTAGTGCAAAACACTAGCGATTAAAGCGCAAACTCAATTAAAGTGCAGTAAATTCGAGTGTAATAAGCGACTAAAATATGCTATTATAGCATATCGTCAACACCCCACACTTAAACCATTGCTCGTCCTCGAGCAATCAAACTACACTTTTTTTATAGACACGACCTTTTTAAACAATTCTCCTAACTCATCACACCAAGAGTATTTAAAATAGACTAAGCACAAAAGCGTAACATCTTCACCTCAAGATTTGACTCACAAGTACCACACGTTATTCACAACTCACCCACTTACTCTAATATAGAGGTCACTGACATTACCTTTCCTTCATGAATCAAGTGCCCTCACACAACAAAAGAGAGTAATTCCACACAATAAAATTTAAGAACACTTAGGAACTCAAGATAGAAAGAATTCACTCACTCTCAGAAATAACATTCATATGCCACAAAAGATGCACCATAAGCTTGCCCGTAGTGTACTACTCCACTAATCGAGCTCATTCAATCTTGGATCAATTGGGACTTTATTTGGTTGTAATGTAGGCTACGGGACGGGTAGGATACATTTAGATATAAGAGTGACTACACCTCCCTAAGCACTTTAATACATATACTTTAACATTCAAACCCCATACTTATGTCAAACCAAAACTCCACTTTCACATCAATTTATATTACCCCATACTTCTTTAAGCACACTTACGTCAAGAGCCACCACTTATCAAGGAATTTTTTTTTTCACAAGAATCCAACTATTTTTTTTCCAATTCAAGTAGCTCTTACTTTTTCAAAACAGTGCACCTTTCTCCTTATTTCATTAGTTCCACTCAAAAGCCAAACCAACCACCCCACACTTTAACTTTTACATAGTTCATAATAATTCACGTGCTCATGAGAGGTTACAATGGTTCAAATAGATGGTTAATTCGAACAAATGGGTAAGGCTTGTAATGTGGTTGCCAAAGAAACAGGATTACAGGCTCAAAAGGGTTAAATACGATACATAATAATTAGGCGGGTAAAATATACATATCTGGCTCAACAAGAAAATGCCTATATCACTTCCAAGACTGAACAACACTACTATTTCGATTTGCAAACACACGGGGCAAGTTCTAGGCATCAAATGCACTGCACAGAATATCACAAAACCTTACACACACATGGCACATAACTCACTCAGGATTGGATTCATCAAGACACCCTAGTCAGAGCAGTTAAGCAAATTTAAAATCATACAATTTAAGGTACTTATACAAGAGTCAAAAACTGAGCCTAAGCGTCACAACCAAAGTACTCACTATTCTCAAGGCATAACCAAGTCAAGAGATATTGCTTCAATTCAAAGCACAACACAATGGCTCCTACTCCCAAAAAAAAACTAACTACACCCGGTTCAAATAAAACCCTTGGAAAAGAACCGTGGTTTAAAGAAAAACCAAGGGGTAATTGCTACACTACCTAACACAAAACAAAAAATCTTTTTTGGTATTTTCTTTAGACTTACTTCCCTCAAGAAAACTGTCTAGAAGATCCGTCATCAGGAAAAGTCCACTCTTTTAAAAAAAAAAAACACAGCTAAAGTAGCATGAAAAACCACCCAGACAATCTCCTCACCCCACACTTAAAATTATGCATTGTCCCCAATGCACATCCATACATACAAGAAGGTAAAAGAAACTCCCTGGTAGGCCAAAGGCCGAAGCACTAGCAGTTCATGGGGTACTCAGACTTCTCCCAAGCTTGGTCCTTCGTGTGGGTACCTCACACTTAGTTCTAACCATTTCATTTGTTGGTGCATCCTTCCAATACCTTTGCTTTCCATGCTCCTAGAAAATAAAAAAAAATTGACACTACAAAAATAATACAATAAAAAAATATATATAAAAGAATAAAAGAAAGCAATAAAGCTGGGTTGCCTCCCAACGAGCGCTTGATTTAACGTCGCGGCACGACGTGAATCACTTTCTGCCTCCACTTTGAACTTATAAATCGGACCCCAAGTTTTGATTCTGCTCTATGATCATGCTCCTGGGTGGTGGAACGAATCTGACTAGCCCAATAAAATAATGTAGTATTCTGCACTTCTTGGCCTTTAGATGAGGTGTTTAATCCCGACTTTCTGGCAAGAAGAATTCCAGAATGTAAGCACTTTGTTCCTCATTCCTTGACTCCTCAAATGGCTCGGACGACTCTATTTCCATATCATCATCTAAACACAATGTGGAAAAATGCTTGGAGTGAGGACCAATGCCCTCAACTACATGAACATTGGGACAGTCTACATTCTCAACACTAATGACAATAGAGTCAACAAAATATGTATCCTCAATATCCTTGGTTGACTCTAGTATCTCTTCTACAACATCGACATCCTCAAAATCTAGTGCGAGTAATTGTTGGTGTTCTACTCTAGCATCCTCCTCTAGCTCATCAATTTCTGTATCTAATTCACGCTCTTCTTGGATACTATTTACAATATTAGCTTGTTGAGCATTAAAAACTTCAACCAGTTGACTCATGTGAACTTTCAAGTTGTGAATAGTTTCCTCCTGCCTTTCTATCCGCAGTAGTAATTTACTCTGTTGTTCCAAAATGCACTTTAACATATCTTCGAGCTTCTTTAGGTCAGCTTCCTTAGGTTCTTTGTTCCTATTAACTTCACCAGAAAAAGAAGAACCATCAAAGTAAGGGGTTGGGGGAAGGTAAGAAATATAAGCACAACCGTGAAAGTGACCATCTTGACCACCACACATATCACACACATTCCACACATAAGATTGAGTTGGTGCACAAAACTCGCTTTCAGGAATATTTTGATAATTTTGCCCTGGGTGTTTCCTTCACAATATGTATAAGGAGGATCAAAAGTAGAATTACCAACAACAAAATTCTCATAATTCCATGATGTCATGTTTCTCAAATAAACAAATAAAACTAAAATAAAAAAATAAAAAAAAATCAAATAATAAAATAAAAGTTCAAACTTGAAACCTAGCAATATGTACACCTACAACTACACCGTTAGTTCCCCGGCAACGGCGCCAAAATTTGATCACGCCCAACTATGCCTTATAAAAAGGACTAAGCGGTCGCTGCAAATATAATCCGGTTTACAAGTCCGGAGTCGAATCCCACAGAGAACTAAGGTTTAGCTACAGCTGTTCACTATCACCAAGAAGACAAGCTTAAACAATTCCTAACCTATAGATATTAAGATTCTTGTGTTTAACTACTTAACTAACAAATTAAAATAGTGAATTAACAACTAAAGATATTGAGGGTTAGAGAAAAGATTAAGGAGGTCTAGAGTTATGATTTCCCCAATTATCGGAATCCTTCCCGCTATGTCTTCTATAATTTCGCCTAAGTATTCTCTACTGATCATGAGCACTCTTATTACCGTAAATCTCTCCCGAGTAATTACGACAATTTACTAGACGCACTCTCCCGAGCTACGCTAGCTGGCTTTTAATACAGCTCACTTCAGATCGCACCCAAGGCTTCGTTATCCCTAATCCCGCCTTTAAACCCTCGGTTATTGATCCCTCATATACTCTGGGAGTGGTGTTGT
>NW_017695350.1:0-3626 GCF_001879085.1 Nicotiana attenuata
GGGTCACGTGGTATCTAGTGAGGGGATAAAGGTGGATCCGAAGAAAGTGGAAGCAGTGCAGAGTTGGCCCAGACCATCCTCAGCTACAGAGATTCGTACTTTTCTTGACTTGGCGGGTTATTACCGTCAATTTGTTGAGGGATTTTCATCCGTTGCAGCACCTATGACCAGACTGATCCAGAATGGTACTCCGTTCTAGTGGACGGAAGAGTGTGAGGAGAGCTTTCAGAAGCTCAAGGCAGCATTGACTATGGCCCCAGTTTTGATATTGCCTACCGGTTCGGGGTCTTATACTGTCTATTGTGATGCCTCGAGGATTGGCCTTGGAGCAATATTGATGCAGGACGGTAGGGTGATTGCCTACGCGTCCAGACAGTTGAAGGTTCATGAGAAGAATTATCATGTCCACGATCTTGAGTTAGCTGCTATTGTTCACGCCTTGAAGATCTGGCGTCATTATTTGTACGGTGTGCCTTGTGAGATTTATACTGATCACCGGAGTTTGCAGCATCTGTTCAAGCAGAAGGACCTTAATTTGCGTCAGAGGAGGTGGTTAGAGCTGCTGAAGGACTATGATATCACTATTTTGTATCACCCGGGCAAGGCCAATGTGGTGGCCGATGCTTTGAGTCGCCCGGCAGAGAGTTTGGGGAGTTTGGCTTATTAACCAGCATCAGAGAGGCCCATGGCGATGGATGTTCAGGCCTTAGCCAGTCAGTTTGTAAGATTGGATCTTTCAGAGCCTAGTCGGGTCCTTGCTTGTGTGGTTTCTCGGTCTTCCTTGTTCGATCATACTCGAGAGCGGCAATTTGATGACCTTCATTTGTGTGCCCTCGGGGATCGGGTTCTGTAGGGTGATGCTAGTGATATGACCATTGGTGATGACGGGCTATTGAGGATGCAGGGTCGGGTTTGTGTACCCAATGTTGATGGGCTTCGGGACTTGATTCTAGAGGAGGCCCATAGTTCGCGGCATTCCATCCATCCGGGTGTCGCGAAGGTGTATCAGGATTTGAGACAGCACTATTGGTGGAGGCGGATGAAGAAAGATATAGTTGGGTTTGTAGCTCGGTGCCTCAATTGTTAGCAGGTAAAGTATGAGCACCAGAGACCGGGTGGATTGCTTCAGCAGATAGAGATTCCGTAGTGGAAGTGGGAGCAGATCACCATGGACTTCGTAGTTGGGCTCCCACGAACTTTGAAGAAGTTCAATGCCATTTGGGTGATTGTGGATCAGCTGACCAAGTCCGCACATTTCATTCCTATGTGTACCACCTATTCTTCGGAGCGGTTTGCGGAGATTTATATCCGGGAGATTGTCCGTCTGCATGGTATTCCAGTTTCTATTATTTCAGATAGAGGTACTCAATTCACATCACGGTCCTGGAGGGTTGTACAGCATGAGTTGGGCACTCGGGTAGAGTTGAGCACAGCATTTCATCCCCAGACGGACAGATAGTCCAAACGCACCATTCAGATTCTTGAGGATATGCTCCGTGCGTGTGTGATGGAGTTGGAGGTTCTTGTGTTCAGTTCTTGCCACTGGCTGAGTTTGCTTACAACAACAGCTATCAGTCTAGCATTCAGATGGCACCGTATGAGGCCTTGTATGTTAGGCGGTGTAGGTTCCCGGTGGGTTGGTTCGAGCCGGGCGAGGCTAGATTATTGGGCACAGAATTAGTACAGGATGCTTTGGAGAAAGTCAAGGTGATTCAGGATAGACTCTGTAAAGCCCAGTCCAGATAGAAGAGTTATGCGGACCGAAAGGTTCGTGATGTTTCCTATATGGTTGGAGAGCGGGTTTTGATGTGGGTTTCGCCTATGAAAGGCGTTATGAAATTTGGGAAGAAAGGGAAATTGAGTCCGGGGTTTATTGGCCCTTTTGAGATATTGCGGCGTGTTGGGGAGGTTGCTCATGAGCTTGCCTTGCCTCCCAGCTTGGCAGGAGTTCATCCGGCATTTCATGTTTCGATGCTCAGAATGTATCACGGTGATCCTTCGCACGTGTTGGATTTCAGTTCAGTCTAGTTGGACAAGGATCTATCTTATGTTGAGGAGCCAGCGGCGATATTGGACAAGCAGGTTCGAAAGCTGAGGTCAAAAAACATTGCATCAGTGAAGGTTCAGTGGCGGGGTCAGCCGGTCGAGGAGGCCACTTGGGAGACCGAGCAGGATATGTGCAGAGGTATGTCTTTATGCTCGTTCGAGGACGAACGAATGTTTTAAGAGGGGGAGGATGTAACGACCCGGCCGGTCGTTTTAAGAATTAATGCCCCGATCCCCTATTAACTGCTTTCCCCGTATTTATTTCTGCTATTCTGAGTTGCCGGGAGGTTTTGTTTTGAGTTTCAGAGTGTTTTGGGACACTTAGTCCTTAAATGAGAGTTTAAGCTTTAAAATTTGGACCGTAGCCGGAGCAGTGTGAAGACAGCCTCGGAATGGAATTACGTCGGTTCCGTTAGCTCCGTTCGGTGATTTCGGGCTTAGGGGCGTGTTCGGATTGTGTTTGGGGGTCCGTAGCTTAATTGGGCTTGAAATGCCGAAAGTTGAATTTTTGAAGTTTCCGGTTCGGTAGTGAGATTTTGATATCGGGGTCCGAATGGAGTTTCGGAAATCGTAGTAGGTCCGTTGTGTCATTTGGGATGTGTGTGCAAATTTTAAGGTCATTCGGACGAGGTTTGATAGAATTTTGGATCAAAAGCGGAATACGGAGGTCTTTAGAGTTTTTAGGCTTGAATCCATGGTTAATTCGATGTTTCGATGTTGTTTTAGGTGTTTTGAGGATTGGTACAAGTTTGGAAAGTGGTATATGACTTGCTCGTGCCTTTGGTTGAGGTCCTGGGGGCCTCGGTGTGATTTCGGGTGGTTAATGGGTGATTTTGAGTTGAGTTTCGCAGTTGAAGGAGTTCTGTTGCTGTCATAACCGCACCTGCGGCTAGGGGACCGCAGGTGCGGGCACGCAGGAGCGGATAGGAAGCCGCAGATGCGGCCAAGAGAGGGGCAGGCTGGGATCGCAGAAGCGAGGTCCTGGTCGCACCTGCGATTGCGCAGATGCGGGATTTCATGCGCAGGTGCGGCCCTGGTGTTTTAAGTAAAGTTCATAGGTGCGCACCTCGGACCGCAGGTGCGGGTCCGCAGGTGCGACTGTTCAACCGCAGGTGCGGTTTGCTGGGGCAGAAACTATAAATTCCACCCTTCGCGATTTTTGACCATTTCTCTCAATTTTTCATTCGGGGTGAAGCTTTGGAGGGCATTTTCAAGGAGATTTTCTGAGGGATTCATTGAGGTAAGGTCTTTGGTCCTTAAGCTCGTTATTATGGTGATTTTTATCATTGTATGCATGAAAATTGAAGGAAAATCAGTGGTAAATTGGGGGTTAGGGCTTGGTTAATTGGAGAGCTTTGAGTGGTGATTTGAGGGACCATTTGAGGTCCGATTTTAGTACTTTTGGTATGACTGAACTCATGAGAGTGTGAGGACCCCGAATCTGTAAATATTACCCGATTTTGAGACTTTGGGCCCGGGGGCATTTTTGTCATTTTTCCTAATTTCGCGTATTAGCTTAGAATTAATTAGTTGAATTAGTTACTTGGTTATTTACATCATGCAATTACTTTAAATAGATT
>NW_017695351.1:0-3625 GCF_001879085.1 Nicotiana attenuata
TTTCCTCCTTTAACTCTTGTAATTTTTACTTCTTTTACGTCAATGGAACCTGTGAATTCATCGAAATTGTATTTGCCATCTTTACATGTAAAAAAGTCAATTTTCACATGTCATGACCCCAACCCGGTCGTGATGGCACCAAACACACTGCTAGGCAAGCCCGACCAATTTAATAACCTTAACCATTTTTATCCAGTTCATGAATTAATTAACACAGATAAAATACTAAGTCATAATACTGAAATAGAGTTTAAACATGCGGAAATCCCAAATATCAATACCACTACACAGCCCGAAGAATCCAGTGTCACAAGTCTGAGCCTCTAATACATGAGTATCAACCTACTACATATCGTTCTAAAGAAATGCAGAAATGAAGCAATAAGATAGAAGGGAAGATCAGGACTGCGGACGTCATGCAGCTACCTCGATACTCCCGGATATGAACTGCTCGGCAGAAAAGTCCTCACTCAGCCTCGATGCACCTGGATCTGCACACAAGGTGCAGGGAGTAATGTGAGTACTCCGACCCAGTGAGTAATAAACATAAATAAAGGCTGAGAATAAGAAATCCCGAATAGGCACATAGTAATCTATAAATGCAGCAACTTAAACCAAGTAGTGTTGAGTCAGTAAACCAATGAAAACAATTATGGAAAATACTGCAACAGGTAAGTAAATAAATGACAGTCAGATATGAAATGCAACACATAGTACGGTACTCTCTAGTTCCCGCTGCGGCGTGCAGCCCGCTCCATTTATTTATCGTCGACGGCGCTCACTGGGGGTGTGCAGACTCCGGGAGGGGCCCCTTACGGCCCAAGCGCAAAATAAAGCCATCTCGTGGCATCAATTAGACCCTCGGCCTCATATCAGTATCAATACAATACCGCTGCGGCGCGCAACCCGATCCCATATTCAGTCCAAAATCACATAAGCCCCTCGGGCACAATAATATGTAGATATTCAGCCCAAACTTCATTAGAAATATTATTTGAGTTTCAAGTTTGAGAAAAAGTGGCTGAGTTTGCAAAACAGTATTAAATACTAGGACTGAGTTCAATTATATGTAAAAATGGTAAGAAACCAGTAATAGCAATCCCTGAAGGATTCAATCAGTTGGCACGAGGCCCAAATATAGTATATGCTCAAATTATAATGATAATAAGTGATATACAGTCAAATACGCACTAAATTCATCTATCGGGACGGACCAAGTCACAATCCCCAACGGTGCTCTATCCCACGCTCGCTATCCGGCGTGCAAGTCACCTCAATATAGCACTACGATGTGCAAATCCGGGGTTTCAAACCCTCAGGATATCATTTACATCTATTACTCACCTCAAGCCGGCCAAAATCCTAGCACGCTATGCCCTTGCCTCTCAAATAGACCTCCTCGCACGTCGAATCTGACCAAAACCACAACGAATACGTCACAATATGCCAATGAAAAAATACCCATTCGAAAATAATCGAAAAATATCAAAAATCTCGAAATTAGCAAATCCCGAGCCCCGAGCCCACTTCTCGAAAATCCAAAAATTTTACATCAACGGGTTCCTTATCTCGCCACGAGTCTATACATATAAAGATTACCAAAATCGGAGTCCAAATGACCCCACAAATCCCAATTTTTGCTCTCTTAGGTTTCAAGCCCTAAATCACCATTTTTGCCCATTAATTACTTGAGTTTTCAGCTCTAATCCATGTATTTACACCATAAAATCGTGTTTTAAGTCCAAGAATCCACACCTTATCAACACCCCTTGAAATCCCTCTTCAAAATTTCCCAAAATCCTCCAAGTCCGAGCTAAAAATAAGAAACCCTTCGAAAATTCGCGAAGATGAATTTAAATACTTCTGCCCAGTCGAAACCGCTTCTGCGGTATTTCCTGTGCATTTGCGGATTCCACTAAAATCTCAAATACCACATCTGCGGTCAACCAGTCGCATCTGCGACTCTACAGATGCGGTCCCCACTCCGCATCTGCGGTCCCTGACGAGCCTTCACAAAACCGCACCTGCGGTCCTCTACCTCGCATCTGCGAGACCGCTTCTGCGATCCCATTTTCGCAGAAGCGAAAATACTAGAAGCAGCAGTGGATTTAGCATCTTTCAAGTCCAAAACTTCCCGTTAGCTATCTGAAATCACCCCGAGCCCCCTGGGACATCAACCAATAACACCAACACCTCCTATAACATCATTCAAACTTGTTCCAATTATTAAAACACCTCAAACAACACTAAAACCATCATTTCTCATCGAATTCAAGCCTAAGTTCTTCAAAAACTCCCGAAACATACATTCGATCAAAAACCCAACCAAATCACTTCCGAATGGTCTGAAATTTTGCACACACATCCCAAATCACCTAACGAAGCTACAGCAACTCTCGAAATTCCATTCCGACCCCCGGATCAAAACATACCTGAAACCTCGAATAGGTGAGGGTATGTACTCCGCATCTCCCGCTCGGTCTCCCAGGTAGCCTCCTCCACGGGCCGACCTCTCCACTGCACCTTCATTGAAGCTACATCCTTTGACCTTAATTTCCAAACCTGACGATCCAAAATGGCTGCTGGCTCTACATCATAAGTCAAATCACCCTCCAGCTGAACTGTACTGAAATCCAGAACATGGGACGGGTCTCCAATATACTTCCGGAGCATAGAAACATGAAAAACTGGATGCACGCTCGACAAGCTGGGTGGCAAAGCAAGCTCATAGGCCACCTGCCCAATCCTCCTAAGTACCTCAAAAGGCCCAATGAACCGCGGACTCAATTTCCCTTTCTTTCCGAATCTCATAACACCCTTTGTGGGTGAAACCTTCAGCAAGACCTTCTCACCAATCATATAGGATACATCTCGGACCTTCGTGTCCGCATAACTCTTCTGCCTCGACTGTGCTGTACAAAGTCTCTCCTGAATCGCCTTTACCTTCTCCAATGCATCCTGAACTAAATGTGTCCCCAACAATCTAGGCTCACCGGGCTCGAACCAACCAACTGGAGATCTACACCGTCTCCCATACAAGGCCTCATACGGTGCCATCTGAATGCTTTACTGATAGCTGTTGTTGTTGTAGGCAAACTCTGCAAGCGGTAGAAACCGATCCCATGACCCTCCGAAGTCAATAACACAGGCGTGTAGCATATCCTCTAGTATCTGAATGGTGCGCTCGGACTGTCCGTCCGTGTGAGGCTGTGCTCAACTGTACCTGAGTACCCAACTCTCGCTGAACCGTCTGCCAAAACTGAGAGGTAAACTGAGTGCCCCGATCTGATATAATGGAAAATGGGACACCATGCAACCGAACAATTTCCCGAATATAAATCTCTTCCAGCCGCTCTGAAGAATAAGTAGTACAAACCGGAATGAAGTGCGCGGACTTGGTCAGCCTGTCTACAATCACCCAAATGGCATCAAATTTCTTCAAAGTCCGAGCGAGTCCGGTAACAAAATCCATAGTGATCCTCTCCCACTTCCACTCAGGAATAACCATCTGCTGATGCAAGCCACCCGGTCTCTGATGCTCATATTTCACCTGCTGACAATTAAGACACCGGGCTACATACTCCACAATATCTCTCTTCATCCTCCGCCACCAATAGTGCTGTCT
>NW_017695352.1:0-3625 GCF_001879085.1 Nicotiana attenuata
GACGAGCCTCACCGCACAAAACATATAAATTTGCGGGGCCCTCGATAAATGTTTATACAACAATACTTAGACTTCGGGACGAGCCGTTTAGCGAATTTCACGGTTTTCCCCAAAGATGATAACGCGTAGTTGCTTTAGGCGCGTATTTTAATAATATTACTTTCCTAAATTCGGATGCACATTTATGTGACCCAAATCCAAATCTCAACGAAGTCGAAATGTGTTAACAATCACGGGTGCACTGGTGCGACGTGGTTCGAGATGCCTTTTCACGACGTTGCAATTCTTATAAAAATAAAAAATAATAAAAGCGGTTTACTAATGAAAGCACATGAGTTTGGACATGTTTTGAAATCAGATAAAATCAAATACAACAGTTGAGCGACCGTGCTAGAACCACGGAACCCGGGAATGCCTAACACCTTCTCCCGGGTTAACAGAATTCCTTACTCGGATTTCTAGTTCACGGACTGTTAACAGAGTCATAATTTCCTCGGATCGGGATTCAACCGGTGACTTGGGACACCATTAATCTCCCAAGTGGCGACTCTGAATATTAATAATAAATCCCGTTTCGATTGTCCTTTAATTGGAAAAACTCCTTTACACCCTCACAGGTGTAGAAAAAGGAGGTGTGACAGCTCTGGCGACTCTGCTGGGGACAAGAACCCAGAACTTTGGTTCAGGGTTCAGAATTCGAGCTTAGATATATTGTTGTATTTGGCTTTATCTGATTTTCCTACATGTTTCATGCTAAATGTGCAAAATGTTGCTTTTTACCGCTTTGATATTATCTGAACTGTATATAAACTGTGCCGAAACCCGTCTCTTCTCACCTCCGGGGATGTGCTCACTGGTTGAGACTCCCTATTCTGTTAGTGTCAATACCTTGAAATAAGAAAGAGGCCGGACAAGTTACTAAGCCGGATGGCCTTTTGGTTCCCGGTACGTAGCCCCCTCCTCGACTCGAGTTGTCCGCTCGGGTACACAGTCTAGAACACATACCCAGGTTTTGAACCTAGAATAACTTGACTTCATGCCGGATCCCTAGTAGGAACGCTTATTTGCATCACGTGCATATGACTTAGGGGACTCAACACAGGGGTTGGGTCCGTCTAGGACAGGTGTACCCGGAATAATGGACCATCCTGATGCATCCTACTTATGCATTTATCTGTTTTGGACTCGCATGCTGACCGGCTTTGAATATCTGGGAAAAATATAAAACAAAATAATAAAAAAAAAACAAAAGAGAAAATAGCAGTGTAGAGAGTTAATTTCCTATATTAGAAAAAACCAATGTCCAAGTAGTGCCGAAATGCTGCCGAATTTTTGAGAAAATGAAAAAAAAAAAAGTTCTTTTTAGTTTGCCGATGGAAAAGAAAAACAAAAAGAGTCTTATTTTCAAATTAGTTTATTTTATTTGCCACTGAAAAAGAAAATATAAAAAAGAATCTTGCTTTCAGAAATAGTGAATTTGCCAAAAAAAAAGTCTTGTTTTCAAAAATAATTAGATTTATTTGCCCGAACTACGCTGGTTTGATTCTCACCGGATGTGAGATACGTAGGCAACCCTCATCGGGTCCAACTTCCCCTTTTTCAAAAATAGCCAAAAAATGCAAAAAAAATTTTAATTTCATCATGAATAAGTCAGGTGCCGCCATTCTTGTTTTAAAATAAGCGGAATGTCCCCAAAAGGGCGCCGGAAGGCTGTTTTTGCAAGAACAGCCACCCTGAGTCATTTTTTTTTAACGGTTAGGAGGCACAGCCTTAAAATCTTCTTTATGAAGTGCTGAAAGGCCGTATCCGCCATACCGGCTGTTTGTTTAAATTGGAAATTTGAACAGAGATTGTGCCATTTTTCTCTTTTAGGTCAAAATGAGTGATTAAAATCACCTTAATAAATGTGCAGGATGAGCACGACTCAAAATGAATTATTTTCAATCATGCATAAAATCCCTTTGGAGTTACGTCTGTGGTGGAACGATTTAGGCGGAGAAGGGCAAGATGCAGTCAAGAAACATTTGAAAGGGCTTACCGGTTTGCTCGATATTGCGCCTCCGGGAGATATTATTAGAGCACTGGTTACATGTTGGGACCCAGCACATAATGTGTTCCATTTTTCGGACTTTGAGCTTACCCCGACATTAGAGGAAATAGCTGGCTACATTGGAAAGGATGAGGTTCCGTTGAGGCACAAATACTTGGTTGCCCCCAGAGTTGTAGCCGTGCACAGATTTCTAGACTCTTTGAAGATAGTCAGAACCGTCCATAACACAGATTTGGCAAATGGCTTTTGTACTCTGAGCTTCATATATCATCGATATGGCCATATCGGAGGGTTCAACACCCCAGAAAGTAAGATATGTAGCAAAGGAAACCGCCAGAAGTGGGAGGAGCATCGACGTTTCGCCTTTATGGTAGCTTTCCTGGGGCTTTTAGTATTTCCAAGGAAGGATGGGAACATTGACATAAAAATAGTTGGGGTCGTCAGCACGTTAATTACTCAAGCCTAAAGTACACTTGCACCTATGATATTGGCCGACATCTTCCGTGCTCTTACAGCCTGCAAAGCCGGGGAAGCTTTCTTCGAGGGGTGCAGTCTATTGTTATAAATGTGGATGATCGAGCATCTGTGTCATCGTCCTCAGTTTTTGAGCTACGGGTCTCCAGAAAAAACATGCATAGAAGAGTTTTACACGAGGATTAAAGGGGCCAAATTGCCGGAAGGAGTCACGGGTTGGACAACATATTTTCGGTCCCTCACTGCTAGCCAAATAGAGTGGACACTGGGATGGTTACCCGTTGATGAAATCGTATATATGCCGGCAGCCCGACCACATTTCCTTCTGATGGGGCTTAGAAGCATTCAGCCTTACGCCCCGTATCGAGTGTTGAGGCAGCTGGGGAGATGCCAGATAGTACCCAAGGATGATGATCTTAGTTTGCAAGTGGTTGAGATTGGCCCTGATGGCCAGTTTCCTGAAGTGATGGTCCGCCAAGTCTGGAGCGAATGTCAATATTTGGCGGCAAACACTTGTGTTCGAGATCGAGCCAAAGGAGAAGTGTCGCCTGATTATCAGGCTTGGTATAGAAGGGACGTTGCATTCGGAAGACCGGCCAAACGACCTCACATCCAGGAATTTGTTGAATCATCACGAGAACAGTGGGCTTGGTTAACTAAAGAAAATGAGTATAGGGCCCGCATAGGAGCATTGGAAAAACAGGTCCAAGACCTCCGATTTGAAAATAGCTTGCAAGCCGCGGCTGATGAAGGTGAGAAAAAACAATTGACCAAAGAGAATGAAGCCTTACGAGCCCAAATCCAGAAAATGAAGTTAGAGGCCGATAATCCTGTCAGAAGTGCCAAAGATGCAAAGCTTATAGCAAATCTAAAACAAAAGGTGAACGACTACAGTTTTGACTGCAGCAAGGCAGAAAAGGAATTAGCTGGGGTCCAGAAACAATTGGCTAAAAATGCAGAAGAACGGGCCCGCATGGTTAAACAGTTAAAAGAAAATATGACACTGAGGTCACAGAATTAAAGAAAAGGTTATTGCCACAGAAAACCGTATGATTAAGCAGGCTAAAGAATTCAAAGTCGAAAGAGAACAGTGTTACATGG
>NW_017695353.1:0-3625 GCF_001879085.1 Nicotiana attenuata
GCGTAGTTCTGAAAGATCGGAAATAAAACAAACAAACAAACAAACGTTCTCTTTTTTTTCTTACCTTAAGGACTATTCTGACAAGAAAAGGAAAATAAAAGAAGCAAATCTTTTTCTTTTTGAATTTTCTTGACTTAACCTATTCTAAACTTGAGCATATTTTTTCTTTCTTTTTTTTTCTTTTTTAAACAAACACTCTATGGGAGATTATTAAGGAAAAAAAAAACCTACAAGAAAAAAATATTTTTTGATTCTTTCCTTTTAGAAATGAAATCTGAAGAATGAACCCGAACATATTTTGAATTTTCATTTGATACTTTGAAGAAAAACTTCGTAACGAGAAATGAAAAAGATAAAAACTGTTTTTTTTTATTTCAATTCTTAATTACATAAGGAAGAAACTTTAAAGATAAACAAAGGATAAAGTATGTTTTTTTCTTCTATGTATAATATCCTAAAGTTCTAATAAAAGATAATTTTTTTTTCATTTTTCATTAATTTCCCAAAGAAGAACCTCAAAAGAAAATCTTTTTGGATTTTGGAATTAATACCTTAAAGAAAACCTTTAAAGAGGTACTAAAAGAAAATTCTCTTTTTTTTTTGAATTTTTAGTCTTAATGTACTAAAAGGAAATATAAAAGCAATTTTTATTTTGAGTTATAAATATTAATTTCCTAAAACAAAACTACCTCAATCTTTTTTTTTTCTTTTTAAATTCTAGGAGTAGTATTTCTAAAGAGAATTCTAACAGAAATATAAAAACGCAAAATATCTTTTTTTGGATTTTTGATTTATAACACAAATTCCAAATGCAAAATAGGAAATACAATAACAAAAGAAGCGTCAATCTTAACTAGACTATGACAGACTCTAGCATCAACTAAATGACTGAATGCTACTATACAAGACTAGAAAGCAAAACATGAATAATAGACTCAAAAACATCAAAAGACTCCTCAAGCAGCTCTTGAATGCAGTGGTCATGGGGTATCTGTCATGCTCAAACTCCGATAAGTAGATTCACACCTGTATGGGAAAACTTCAATCAACACTATGTGAGAAAATAACATTCCCTCCTAGACAGGTATGCGTAGTTCGGGCAGTTTGGAAGACCGGACCCTATGTGGGTTGCCTACGTATCACGCCCCGAAAGACGAGAACCAGGTATGCGTAGTTCGGGCAGATTGGATACGGGCGAGAATTAACAAAAACAACTAATTTAGAGAAAATATATTTTTTTGTCTTTTCTTTTTGAAAAATGATGAAACATGTAAACTCTTTTTGGATTTTCTTTTTCCCCTTTTTTTGATTCTTTTTGACTTGCGGAAAATGATGAAAAGTGCGAAATTTTTTTTAATTATTTTTCTCTTTCTTAATAAAAATGTGACAGAAAATATAACTTGGCCCTACTTGCTTTATTTTCACACTTCATCCTCTTTTTTTTCTTTTTCTCTTTTTTTCATTTGCCCTCAACTATCATTGGTCCGCCAAATGACCCTTTTTACCCTTAAAAATTGCAACATGTAGCATATTAGGATGCATCAGGATGGTCATTATTTTTGGGTACACCTGTCCTAGACGGACCCAACCCCTGTGTTGAGTCTCCAAGGTCAAATGCACATGATGCAAACAAGCGCTCCTACTAGGGATCCGGCATGAGGCTGAGTTATTCTAGTTTTAAAACCTGGGTGTATTGTTCTAGACCTGGCTTACCCGAGCGGACAACTCGAGCCGAGGAGGGGCAGCGTACCGGTAACCAAAAGATCATCCGGCTTTGCAACTTGTCCGAACCTCGTTCTAATTTGGGATATGACACTAACAGAAAGAAGTCACGCCAGCGTGCGCTCCTTAGAAGAGAGAAGAGAGGGGTTTCGTAGCAGTTTATATACAGTTCAGATAATATCAAAGCGGTAAAAAGCAACATTTAGCACATTAGGCCCACACATGTAATAAAATCAGATAATAAATAAAGCCAAATATAACAATTCATCTAAGCTCGAATTCTGAACCCTGAACCCTGAACCAGAAGTTTTAGGTTCTTGTCCCCAGCAGAGTCGCCAGAGCTGTCACACCTCCTTTTTCCTATACCCCCGGAAGGGGTATAAGAGAGTTTTTTCTAACTTAAAGTGACAATCGAAACGGAATTGTTTTATTTAAAATTCAGAGTCGCCACTTGGGATAATTTATGGTATCCCAAGTCAACGGTTCGAATCCCGAATCGAGGAAAGATTGACTCTGTTTTACAGTCCACGAACACAGAAATCCGGGTAAGGAATTTTGTTAACCCGGAGAAGGTGTAGGCATTTCCGAGTTCCGTGGTTCTAGCACGGTCGCTCAACTGTTATAATTGGCCTATTATCTGATTTTTATTACATGTTTTAACCTATGTGCATTTTAACTTTAACCGCTTTGTTTAATTATTTTTAAGCAAAATTGCAATGTCATTTAAAATACGTCTTGAGCCACTTCACATAATGTCACGACCCAAATCCGCTACGGGTCGTGATGGCGCCGGACACCGCTGTCAGGCAAGCCAACTAAATCACCAATTAAATTCTCTTTTTATAACTTTGAAAACCTAGGATTTTTACTTCCATTTTTCATATATAAAACAATCTCTGTTTCAATTTAAATGAAGAAATTAACTATTAATACACATCTTCAAAGAAAACCATCCCAGTACCCGGTGTCACAAGTACATGAGCAACTACTGATAAGGAAAATAAAATACAAATGTCTGTCCGAAATACAGTGGACAGAGAATCAATAAATAAAGTACTGGAAGGGGACTACTCTAGCTGCGGGTCGTCTCGAACAATGCGGCTCACCAAGTCCCCAAATCATCCGTGCTGCTACCTAAAGTAACATATACTTGTGCAACAAAAATGCACAGAAGTGTAGTATGAGTATGTAATCAACGTATACACAGTGAGTATCCCGCCTAACCTCGAAGAGGTAGAGACGAGATGGTCAACCTGGACACTTGCTAGCGGTCCAATAATAATGTATTAAATGTGTTGGGAAATCATGGATTCATATAACATATTCTAATTCACAAAGCTGTAAAACAGGTAAACACCTTTTAACAGTTAGCAAAGGATTTTCAAGATTTTAATTTTCTTCATTTAATGAGTTCACCTCAAGCCATGAAAGGCAATGTCATCATTTAAGATTCCTCATGCATCAATATATAAAAGATATCATGCGCAAATCATACCGAGGCGACGGCCCGATCCAACATAAAGTAAATGTGCACTTGCCGAGGGTCGACGGCGCGCCTATAGATGCATCTATTTAATCTGCCGAGGTGTTCGGCCCGTTCCAAAATAAACACACACAGATAGACAGTCAGTCAATAAGTCAACACGGAGCAATTGTCCAAGAAAAGCCAACTCTCTTTAAATAATCTGAGGAAGCGAAGCTTAAGTCTTTTTAGAAATCCTTTTATAAATTTAATGTGATTTAAGCAATTCAAACCCTCAAAGGGTTCACAATTAATCCAAATATAACATGCTCAATCAATCAAGTAAGAACTTATCAGGGAGTGTTTATCGATATATATATAAATTCCTCTTTTAACAAAATTTTACAAGTAAGGTTAAATCTCTTTGGAAATTCATTTACA
>NW_017695354.1:0-3624 GCF_001879085.1 Nicotiana attenuata
TAAATTGACTGCCTCTGTGTCATTCAAATTGTTCGGTATTTCCTCAAATTGATTTAACTCCTTACTGATTTCTTCCAAAGCTTCCTCATTATCGTATTCCCCTCCATCCTCACACTCAATTTCCTGTATTACTATTTCACATCGGTTATCAAGACTAGGCCGGCGACTCCTTACGCATGACACATCATTGGAATCAGCATAAAAGGGACTGTACAAAAGAGAAAAGAAAATAAAGACTATCAGGAGAGAAGAAAAGAGGACATTGCATTTCATTAGAATTGTAAGATAACAAGGTTTAACTCATCCAAATGGACGGAACATAGAAATCTGAATTACAACCCTGGAAATAATCCAGATTTAGTACTCAAAGAAAAATCAAAACTAACTACCACGACTCCTTCCGAATCGGAAGAGGAGTAGCTTCCCAGTTATTGAGCTTAGCCTGAGATCCCATGAACTGCACATCAAATTCACTCGGGCCTTCGCCGGGTTCCACCATATTCACTTCATCGGACACCTTTTGGAACCTTGCGAGCATCTCCTTGTCAGGTTCTATCACCACAGAATTTGGCACTGCTGTTGCTGGGCGTTGTTTAGTACCAGGCCGGACGAAGGAACGGGAAAGGCGGGGAATAGGTTTTGGAAGGGTCCACACTCTCTTTTTCATCTTTTTGGCTCTTCTTATGTCAGCTGAAGTGGGTTTGAAACCTAGCCCAAAAGTGTCTGGATTTCCGGGGAGAGACACCGGCTGTATGATTCCTTGCAGTGAAGCACCTAACCCCTTTCCGGGCAAGAATCCATTTCTTATCATCTCTGAGGCTACCATAACAGATGCGGCAGCTATCTTGGCATAGGAACACACTCTCCTTCCGGGATTTTATCAACTGGCACTGTATCCATGACTTGATACACCCAGGGACCTTTGTCATTTTAAACTTCCTCAAAGGATGTAATAGCATTACAAGAATTGTCCTCTTCATGGACCACGATCTCCTGCCGATCCCATTCAAACTTGACCATTTGATGCAAAGTAGACGGTACTGCCTTTGCGGCATGAATCCAGGGCCATCCCAATAAAAGATTGTAGGAAACACTGACATCGAGCACTTGAAACTCCATCGTGAATTCCACAGGTCCTATTGTTAGCTCCAACACAATATCTCCCACTGTGTCTTTCCCTCCGCCGTCAAATCCCCGTACACAGATGCTGTTTTTATGAATTCTTTCCCTGTCAACTTGCAACTTTTCTAGAGTGGAAAGAGGGCAAATGTTGGCACTAGACCCGTTATCAATTAACACCCGAGTCACCACGGAATCTTCACACCTCACTGTGAGGTACAAAGCTCTATTATGTTCAGTTCCTTCCAATGGTAACTCGTCATCAGAAAATGTCACCCTATTTACCTCGAAAATCTTATTCGCAATCTTCTCAAGATGATTCACAGTAATTTTATCTGGCACATGAGCTTCGTTTAGAATCTTCATCAAGGCCCGGCGGTGTTCATCTGAATGGATCAATAAGGACAATAATGAGATCTGTGCCGGGGTTTTCCTCAGTTGTTCCACAATCGAATAGTCCTGAGCCTTCATCTTTTTCAGGAACTCTTCAGCTTCTTCTTCAGTAACGGCTTTCTTTATCGGTGCCGAATTGTCTTTAGCTGCTTTAACCTTTCTCAATTCTTCAGGGGCAAAGCACCTCCCTGATCTAGTCAACCCATGAGTTTCACACACTTCTTCTTTAATTTCCTTTCCTTGGTACATCACAGTCACTCTGTCATAGTTCCACGGGACAGCTTTCTCACTAACCACGGGCAGTTGGGTCACCGGTTTGATGATGACTGGCTCTGTTTGAACGCCTTTTACAACCAACACAGGCTCGACAGCTGCTCCTGGTATTGTTACCTTAACAGGCCCTGGTTTTATTACCCTCACTGGTTCACTGACTGTCCGGCCTACTGCGACCAAAGCTTTCTTATCAACCAAGTCCTCTTTTGCTTTACTTTCGCTTGCTTTAATCATCATCACAGTCTGCGACGGCTTCTTGTATTCTCCCTTCTGCACTATCTCGATCATGTGAGCCTCATGATGAATTGGTAGTGGATTCTGAGTGATATTGGGAGTCTCCGGAGCCTGCACCTCGATTCTGCGTGTATCAATCAATTCCTGAATGGCAGTTTTCAGATGCCAACATTTCTCTGTATCATGTCCAGGCGCTCCTGAGCAGTACTCACAACTCACTGAATGGTCCAGGTTCCTTGGGGGAGGGTTTGGTAATTTAGGTTCGATAGGGTTCAACATGCCCAACTGCCTTAATCTGTGGTATAGGCTCGTATAAGATTCTCCCAAGGGAGTGAAAGTTTTCTTCTTCTACGACCTATCTGTCTTATATGCAGGATTGGGTTGGAAACTGGCTCCAGCGGTATTTCTGTTGGTTCTTTGGGGTGGGTAAGTGTTTTGGGGAGCGGGTGCGCGCCATTGGGCACGAGTGGGAGGTTGTGGGTATGTTTGGGCATGATGGACAGAGAAATGGGGAGTAGGAGGTGGGTAGTACTGCTGTGGTGGGCCATATGAGGTATGAGGGTAAGCTTGGGGGTGAGGGCGAGGTTGGTGATAATATGGTGACGGACCCCTGGACCAAACCCTTGACTCCACTACTGCCACTTCCTCTTTCTTCTTCTTGCCTAGTACTCCTCCGGTGCCGCTTTGAATGGCCTGCGTGGTTGCTTTGAGTGCTGAGTAGCTCATAATTTTGTTGGATTTGAGACCCTCTTCTACCATGCTTCCCATTTTTACAACTTCGTTGAAAGTTTTCCCCACAGCGGACACCAGATGGCCATAGTAAGTTGGCTCTAAAGCCTGAAGGAAATAATCCACCATCTCATTCTCTTTCATCGGGGGATCAACCCTTGTTGCTTGCTCTCTCCAGCGGAAACCATATTCTCTAAAGCTTTCTCCGGGCTTCTTCTCGATTTTGGTCAACGACAGACGGTCCGGGACTATTTCGAGATTGTACTGAAAATGACATGCAAAAGCTTGAGCTAAGTCATCCCAGGTGTACCACCGAGCATGATCTTGTCTTGTGTACCACTCCAACGCCGCTCCACTTAAGCTTTGACTAAAGTAGGCCATTAATAGCTCATTCTTTCCTCCAGCCCCCCTCATCTTGCTGCAGAAACCCCTCAGGTGGGCCACCGGATCGCCGTGGCCGTCATATAAGTCGAACTTGGGTAGTTTGAATCCCACGGGCAATTGGACGTCAGGAAATAAGCACAAGTCCTTGTAGGCCACACTTACTTGACCCCCGAGACCTTGCATGTTTCTGAAGGACTGCTCTAAACTTTTGACCTTTCGTATCATCTCTTCTTGTTCCGGGTTTTTGGGAGGTTTCTCTTCTTCAGCTGAGAGATTAAAATGGGGAGTGTAGGAGTATGGTTCTGGAGGTTTGAAGGTGGGTTCGGGCGGGTAATAATGATTTTCCTGGGTTTGGAACAGAGGTTCGCTTGAGGACCTATGTAATGCGGTGGGTGGAGGAGCCACGAATACTGGGGCGATGGGTGGTGGTGGAATTGGGCTTGGAGGGTGGCAGTGGTGGTGCCTGAGAAGTGGTTCCGTAATGTTGCTGGT
>NW_017695355.1:0-3624 GCF_001879085.1 Nicotiana attenuata
ATTTATTATGTATCTGCTTGAGAGAGAGTGCATATTTAGGTAGTTGTTTGAACAACATCACTCCCAGAGTATAGGCGAGAGTCATAATCGAGGGTTTAAAGGTTGGATTAGAGATAACGATACCTCGGGTGCGATCTAAGTGAACTGTAATGTGAATCTAGCTAGCGTAGCTTGAGAGAGTGCGTCTAGTAAATTATTATAATTGCTTGAGAGAGATTTATGATAGCTGGAGAGTTCATGATTGATAGAGGCAACTAAGTCAAAGCTATAAGAAACATACAACTAATGAAATCAACAATTGGGGAAATCATAACTCTAGACCTCCTTAATTTAGTCTCCAAACCTTTGTCTCGTTAGTTGATAATTTTACCGTTTTATAGTATTTGTTGGTTAATTAGTTAGATATAAAAATCTTAATATTATAAGTTAGAAATTGTTCAAACTTATTTTCTTTGCGATATTGAACATTTACAGCGAAACCTTAGTTCTCTGTGGGATTCGACTCCGGACTTTTAGACCGGATTATATTTGCAGCGACCGCATATCCTTTTTAGGACTAGAGTTGGGCGTGATCAAATTTTGGCGCCGTTGCCGGGGAACTAACGGTGTAGTTGTAGCTGTATATATTGCTAGGGTTCAAGTTTGAACTTTTAGTTTGTTTTATTTTATTTTTATTTTTTTTGTATTTTTTTTTATAATTATTGATTTGAGAAACATGGCATCTTGGAATTATGGGAATTTAGGTGTAGATAATTCTACTATTGATCTTCATACATATTGTGAAGGAAACCACCTGTGGCAAAATTTTTAAAACATTCCTAAGAGCGAGTTATGTGCACCAACTCAATCTTATTTGTGGAATGTGTGTGATGTGTGTGGTGGTAAAAATGGTCACCTTCATGGTTGTGCTTATATTTCTTATTTTCCCCCAACCCCTTACTATGATGATTCTACCTTTTCTTGTGAAGTTAATAGGAATAAAGAACCAGGGAATGCGGACCTGAAGGAGATCAAGGATATGCTAAAGTGCCTTGTGGAACAAAACAATGAGAAACAATTGCACATAGAAAGGCAAGAGGCAACTATTCACAAGTTGGAGGCTCAATTGAGTCAAGTGGTTGGAGCTTTTAATGCTCAACAAGCCAATATTGAGGATAGTAGCCAAGAAGAGCATGAATTTGAGGTGTTAATTGGGGAGGTCAGAGTAGAACATCAACAACCTAGCCAACTAGAATTTGAGGATGTCAATGTTGAAGAAGTAATACTAGAGTCGACCAAGGACGTTGAAGATACAAATTTAGTTGACTCTAGTGTGATTGGTGTTGAGGAGATTAAAAATCTTGAAGTTCTTGTATTTGAGCGCGTTGGGCCTCATTCCAAACACTTCTCTACATTATGTTCAGATAGTGAAATGGAAATTCACCCTTATGAGCATAAAAAGGAGTCCAAGGAAGAGGTAGATGAGCCTTATATTTTGGATTTTTCAAGGCCGTCTAGGCAAGGTGACACTCCTCGGTCGAGAGCCAACAAGTGCATAAGATTTTATCTAATTTTTGGCTCGCAAGAATTTGTACCGCCCCAAGAGCATAATCATAAGCTTGAAGCAAAACTTGGGGTTCAATTCATAAGCTTGAGGTGGAGGCAAAAAGTGATTCGCGTTGTGCCGCGACGTTAAATCAAGCGCTTGTTGGGAGGCAACCCAGCTTTATTGCTTTCTTTTATTTATTTTTTATTTTTTTAATTGTATTATTTTTGTAGTGTCAATTTTTTATTTTTTTAGGAGAATGGAAAGCAAAGGTATTGGAAGGATGCAACAGCAAACCAAATGGCTAGAACTAAGTGTGAGGTACCCGCACGAAGGACCAAGCTTGGGAGAAGTCTGAGTACCCCATGAGTTGTTAGTGCTTCGGCCTTTGGCCTACCAGGGAGTCTCTTTTACCCCTTTTATTAGTTATGGTGTGCATTGGGGACAATGCACAATTTTAAGTGTGGGGTGATGAGATTGTCTGGGTGACTTTTCATGTTACTTTCGCTGTATTAGTTTAATTAAATAGTTTTTTTAAAAAGATTGGACTTTTCCCGACGATGGATCTATTAGACAATTTTCTTGAGGGATTTAAGTCTAAATAAAAAAAAAAGATTTTTTTGTAGGTAGTGTAATAATTCCCCCTTGGTTTTTCTTTGTGCCGCGGTTCTTTTCCAAGGGTTTTATTTGAACCGGGTGTAATTAGTTTTTTTTTAGGAATAGGAGCCATTGTGTTGTGTTTTGAATTGAAGCAATATCTCTTGACTTTGTTATGCCTTGAGAACAGTGAGTACTTTGGTTGTGACGCTTAGGCTCAGTTTTTGACTCTTGTATAAGTACCTTAAATTGTATGATTTTAAATTTGCTTAACTGCTTTGACTAGAGTGTCTTGATGAATCCAATCCTGAGTGAGTTATGTGCCATGTGTGTGTGAGGTTTGGTGTTATTCTGTGCATTGCATTTGATGCCTAGAACTTGCCCCGTGTGTTTGCAAAGCGAAATAGTAGTGTTGTTCAGTTTAGGAAGTGATATAGGCATTTCTTTGTGGAGCCAGATATGTATATTTTACCCGCCTAATTGTTATGTATCGTAGTTAACCCCTTTGAGCCTGTAATCCTGTTTCTTTGGCAACCACATTACAAGCCTTACCCATTTGTTTGAATGGACTATCTATTTGAACCTTTTAACCTCTCATAAGCACTTGAATTGTGATGATTTATGTAAAAGTTAAAGTGTGGGGTGGTTGGTTTGGCTTTTGAGTGGAACTAATGAAATCAGGAGAAAGGTGCACTGTTTTGTACAAGTAAGAGCCACTTGAATTGAAAAAAAAATATAGTTGTGTTGCTGTGGAAAAAAAAGTATTTCTTTAATAACTGGTAACTCTTGCTGTAATTGTACTTAAAGAAGTATGGGGTAATATACATTGATGTGAAGGTGGAGTTTGGTTTGACATAAGTATGGGGTTTGAATGTTAAAGTATATGTATTAAAGTGCTTAGGGAGGTGTAGTCACTCTTATATCTAAATATATCCTACCCGTCCCATAGCCTACATTACAACCAAATAAAGTCCTAATTGATCCAAGATTGAATGAGCTCGATTAGTGTAGTACACTACGGGCAAGTTTATGGTGCATCTTTTGTGGCATATGAATGTTATTTCAGAGAGTGAGTGAATTCTTTCTATCTTGAGTTCCTAAGTGTTCTTAAATTTTATTGTGTGGAACTACTCTCTTGTATTGTGTGAGGGCACTTGATTCATGAAGGAAAGGTAATGTCAGTGACCTCTATGTTAGAGTAAGTAGGTGAGTTGTGAATAATGCGTGGCACTTGTGAGTCAAATCTTGAGGTGAAGATGTTACGCTTTTGTGCTTAGTCTATTTTAAATACTCTTGGTGTGTTGCGTTAGGAGAATTGTTTAAAAAGGTCGTGTCTATAAAAAAAAAGTGTAGTTTGATTGCTCGAGGACAAGCAATGGTTTAAGTGTGAGTTGTTGATGATAGGCTATAATTACGTATTTTAGTCGATTATTACACTCTAATTTACTGCACTTTAGTTGAGTTTGCGCTTTAATCGCTAGTGTTTTGCACTAATTGTGTAT
>NW_017695356.1:0-3624 GCF_001879085.1 Nicotiana attenuata
TGCTGCCTGCTCTCTCCACCGAAAACCATACTCTCTGAAGCTTTCTCCGGGCTCTCTCAATTTTAGTAGTGACAGACGGCCAGGACAATTTCGAGATTGTACTGAAAATGACATGCAAATGCTTGGGCCAGGTCGTCCCAAGTGTACCATCGAGCATGATCCTGTCGTGTGTACCACTCCAAAGCTGCTCCACTTAAACTTTGACTAAAGTAAGACATCAATAACTCGTCCCTTCCTCCCGCTCCTCTCATCTTGCTGCAGAATCCCCTTAAGTGGGCCACCGGATCACCATGGCCATCATATAGGTCAAACTTGGGCAGCTTGAATCCTGCTGGCAACTGGACATCAGGGAACAGGCACAGGTCCTTGTAGGCTACACTCACTTGTCCTCCGAGCCCCTGCATATTTCGGAATGACTGCTTCTAAGCTCTTAACCTTCCGTATCATTTCCTCTTGCTCAGGGTTTTTGGGAGGCTTTTCTTCTTCCGCTGAGACATCAAGGCGGGGAGTGTAAGGGCATGGCTCGGGTGGTTTGAAAGTGGCTTTGGGTGGGTAATACTGGTTATCATGGGTTTGGAACAAAGGTTCGCTAGAAGACTTGTGTAGTGTGACAGGTGGGGGAGCCACGAACACAGGAGTAATTGGTGGTGGAGAGCATGTAATTTGTTTGGGTGGTGGAGGTGGTGGTGTTTGAGAGGTGGTTCCGTAATACTGATGGTAAGTAGGGAAAGCAGGGGATGAGTTCACTGTGGGAGGATCTTGAGGCTGAGCTAGTGGTGGGGGGTAGGTGGGGTTAGCAGGATAGGCTGGTGGTGGATGTCCCTTCGACCAGGCCTGGTACATCTCGGCCATTTGTTGCTTCAGTTTATACATCTCCTCCTTCATTGCATTAACGTCCACTACTTCCTCCTCCCTAGATGGGTCGACAATGCTTGCTTCCAATTCCTAGTTGACCATGTTTGACTTGTCCTTAGAGCGGGTGTTGTAGGGATGGGTTGCCAGAATGCCAGTCAACTTAACCACTTGCCTAGACTCATCAACAACAACTTTGTTAGCGGTTAGGGCATTAACATATAGATAACCGCACATTGAGGAGTGAATGCACCTAAGGAGTTAACCATTTCTATTATGCCTTTTCTTGGGTGCATGCGTCATCCCGGCTTTCCCTTATTTCTATGTGCCACTTCCTTTTATTTTCCATTGTTTCTTGCCGCTCTCTCTTTTTGCATTTTCTCCCCTATTTTATTATTTGGTTACGGTCGAATCCTATGGAGATTGCCTATGTATCACGACCCCGCGTGAATCAGACCAAGCGTAGTTCATGAAGAATAAAGGTAAAGCAGAAGCAAACATATTTTTGGGAATTTCAATTTTATTGATAGCAACTACGTCTATTACAAAGACTCGAAACTGACAGATTAAACAACTAACATACTCTAATGCAGAAAAGAACTACAGACTCCGCCCTCCCTATTCTAGTTCAAACAAAAATACGGACTCAATCAACTGACAAACTTTTAAGGAAATACAGACTCCAGCAGAAACGAAAATACAGACTCAAATGACAAATTCTAGTAGAAAAAGAAATACAGACTCAAAAGACAATCATGAATACATTAAAGCTCCTGGTGCCCGCGGGACATCGTTCGGTCTCGCCGCGGGCCTATATGCAAGTTCCCCTTGAAGTCTGTCCAGGTCACTCATTATCTGCTTTTCAAATATCATCACTGATGCAAAGAAGGTGGTACGGGTCATGTTCTCGCACATTTGGCATTTCCTAGTAATAGAATGAGCAACGGTTAAGATTCTCTCTCTGATTCTACCTTTTTCTTGAAGCAACCGCCCTATCTGTTGGGTCCTAGCCTCCAAAGTTTGCTCAGCTGCCTGGCTTTGTTCCCGGAGTTGTTGCAAGTCCATCTCTAATTGTGCCAATGCCATGTAACAATGCTCTCTTTCAACTTTGAATTCTTTTGCCTGTTTGATCATTTTGTTCTCTGTGGCAATGACCTTTTTCTTTAATCCTGTGACCTCATTATCGTATTCTTATTTCAACTGTTTAACCATGCGGGCCCGTACTTCCGCATTTTTAGCCAATTGTTTCCGAACCCCAGCTAATTCCCTTTCCGCTTTGTTGAGGTCAAAACTGTAGTCATTCACTTTTTGCCTTAGATTTTCTATAAGCTTTGTATCTTTGGCACTTCTAACGGGGTTTTCGGCTGCTAGCTTCATCTTTTGGATTTGGGCTCGTAAAGCTTCATTCTCTTTGGCCAATTTCTTTCTCTCACTCTCGTCAGCCGCGGCTTGCACGATGTTTTCAAACTGGAGGTCTTGGACCTATTTTTCCAATGCCCCTATGCGGGCCCTATATTCATTTTCTTTAGCTAACCAAGCCCATTGTTCTTGCGATGATTCGGCAAACTCCCGGATGTGCGGTCTTTTAGCTGGCCTTTCATGCTCATATTCTCTCCTATACCAAGCAAGGTATCCTGGCGACACTTTGCCTTTGGCCCGATCCTGTACGCAAGTATCCTCTTTTAAGTATTGGCATTCATTCCAGATCTGGCGGACTCTTGCTTCTGGGAACTGTCCGTCAGGGCTAATTTCAACCACCTGAGCACTAACATCGCCATCTTTTGGCACTATTTGGCACCTCCCGAGTTGCCTTAAAACCCGATACGGGGCATAGGGCTGGATGCTCTTAAGACCCATCAAAAGGAAGTGTGGCCCCGTTGCTGGCATATATATGATTTTATTGACAGGCAACCATCCAAATGCCCACTCTATTTGACTAGCAGTGAGGGACTGAAAGTATGAAGTCCAGCCCGTGAATCCCTTGGGCAAGCTGATCCCCTTAATCCTTGTGTAAAACTCCTTTATACATGTCTTCTTTGTAGACCCATAACTCAGGAACTGAGGACGATGGCACAAGTGTTCGGTCATCCACATTTGCAACAATAAATTGCACCCCTCGAAGAATTCTCCCCCGGCTTTGCAAGCTGTAAGAGCGCGGAAGATTTCGGCTAATATCATGGGCGCAAGGGTGCTTTTGGCCTGAGTGAGTAGAGTGCTGACAACTCCGGCTATTTTTATGTCAATGTTTTCGTCTTTCCTTGGAAATACCACAAGCCCCAAAAAGACCACCATAAAAGCAAAACGTCTATGCTCCTCCCATTTTTGGCGGTTCCCTTTTCTACATATCTTGTTTTCCGGGTAGTTGAAACCTCCTATATGGCCATATCTGTGATATATGAAGTGTGGAGTATAAAAGCCATTTGCCAAATCTACATTGTGGACCGTCCTGCTTATTTTCAGCGAGTCTAAAAATCTGTGCACAGCCACAGCTCTCGGGGCAACCAAGTACTTATGCCTTAAAGGAAACTCATCTTTCCGGATGTAGCCGGCTATTTCCTCTAGTGTCGGGGTCAACTCAAAGTCCGAGAAATGGAAGACGTTATGTGCCGGGTCCCAACATGTGACCTACGCTCTGATGATGTCTCCCCGGAGCACATCTCTAACAACCGGTAAGCCCTTTCAAATATTTTTGACCTCATCTTGCCCTTCTCCTCCTAAGTCGCTCCACCACAGACGTAACTCCAAAGGGTATTTTATGCATGATTGAAAAAC
>NW_017695357.1:0-3624 GCF_001879085.1 Nicotiana attenuata
GTCTCTAATAAAACTTGTTTCAAATCAGTGTATGCTTTTCCCTAAAATCTATTTCTTTAACTGGCATATCTTTTCTGAAACTCCTTCTTTCTAATATTCTGCCTAAACGTGTTTTCCAACTCAATTCCTGTCTTTTGAACTCGTCGTTTTAAATCAGTTCGGCAACTCACTCCTTTCTTTAGATAACTCTGTCCCTTCTAGAATTTTCAAAACTTTTTTTTTTGTGTTTAACCACAATTAGGCAGTTTGTTTTCCCTTTTGAACTAGTTTCTAAACGTCTGCAGCATACCCTTTTTCTTCAAGACTCTTCTGCATGATCATCTTCTAAAATCAGTACTTTCTTAAATCAACTCGCAACTAATTCAGTCCCTTAATCTCTGACAACTGTATCCGAGTTGCCTAATGCAGACTTTCTGTCCAAATATATGTGTTGAACCAGTCCGCTCACTGCTTAATCTTAATCTAAGACCAAATCAGTATTTGTCAAGGCATGCTAAACTATATGATTATTTGATTTCTAGGGTTTATTTGAGCCTTATTTGCTTGTTTATTCTTCCCTTTATTTGATACTTGTTTTGAATGTCGAGCTAGAATTTTATCCTTTAAACTCCACAAAGGCCTCCATCCCTTTCTTTCCTTTTAGGATTAGAAGTCCTAATACCCCGGAACTGATAGGATTGGGACGGGTAGTAGCATGCGATAAGTAAACGATACCGTTCCGCGCTTTAATACCTTAACGGGGGTGGGAAGGGTAGACATGGAGATGATGATTACACGATAACACTATGTGTACAATTGGGTACCAGTGTTGTGTGAATGATCCATGTAATGTATAAACCTAGGACTCCCCTCTCCTTTTATTAGTTTTAACAATTTTTTTAGAACTTTAAAAGCGCCTGCACTTTCAACTTCTGTTTCTCACACGATTTTTGGTTTGCTTGCACTAATTGCTTGACTTCTTCCCTCTACTTGCACATTTCTTTTACAACTAAACTGCTCCCTTTCTGAATTTCAGCACTTCTTTTAACCTTTTTGTGCTTCCTGTTATACTTGTTAGTTTATTCGCATTTGCACTTAAAGTCACAATTGTAGCATGGCCGGAAACCACACTAGTGGATTTTGAGGGGTGCCTAACACCTTCTCCTCGAGATAATTTTAAGCCCTTACCCAGAACTCTGGTATGCATCTTTAATTCTTCTAAAAGTGTCCTAATGCACTATAATCATTAGGTGGCGACTCTCCAAACTCAAAAAACCCAATTCCCAAACGGGATAAGAGTTGTCTTCCCGAATGTCGTGAACCCGATTCCGCGAGGAAAAAGGGGGCGTCGACAGCATGGCGACTCTGCTGGGGATTCTTTAGGCTTTTACCATTGCATGCTATATGTGACTTTATTGCTTTCTTTTACTGCTTTTGTTTAATGCCTTTATCTAAAACTGACTTGTTTCTTTTGTTTCTTTTTCTTTAATTACTTTCGCTTACCGCTTTCCCGTCAATGTTGTTGTAATTTTGAGCAATCATTGTAAACTTTATTGTATGAACGTGAAAATACATGTCAATTTGTTTCATTCTTGTAAACTGCATCTTCAACTTCATATTCCACTCGTGCCAAACAAATACTATAGCAACGCTTATAATGAGTAGTTGTACGCTTCCAATACTATCACCCCATAAATTTGGCAAAGGCATATTTGCGGTAAAACCAGTCGATCAGCGGTGCAGTCGACGGTTCCGTGCCTTTCCCTCTTGAGTTGTCCGCTCAAGGGTACCTGTCTAATACCCCAATAGAAACCTTATTCCATTTAAATTGTACATGCATCATGGTCAAACCTAGCCGAGTCAGTTATGTTGTCCACATAATGACTCATTAAGATAGCCTTGTCCAAAGTCCACCGGGTTTCCTTGAAACCCAAACGGACGCCTCCATGTTCTGTGCATTTATTTGGAGAACTTAAGTGCTTGCTATGCTAATTATTGATTTAAATAGTCGAGTCTGGTGGGGGTAAGGGCCTAACACTCTGTTTTGCAGAAAATGAGGCACGAGATCCCCAGATTTGGCATGGTAACCAACATTCATCCAAGGCTGCTGAACTGGTGGAACGACCTCCATTCTAGTGATCAAACACTCGTCTGCAAGTACTTAGGGAATCTGCCTTCTCTCCTAGAGATTCAGCCTAACAATAGAATCATAGAGGCTGCAACATTGTTCTGGGATAGTGACAAGTCTGTGTTCCGCTTTGGTGATCTTGAAATAACTCCTTTACTTAAAGAGATAGGGGGTTTAGCTGGAATTCCTTGGGAGACTTCGAGTTTGCTTATGCCAGAAAATCGCAAAGGAAGGGGTTTCCTTAAGATGATGGGACTAAAGAAAAACCCAGACTTAACATGTTTGAAAGACTCCTACATCCCATTTGACTATCTATACGAGAGGTACGGCCATAGCAAGTCATACCGCACCTATTCAGATGAATTTGCTATCACCTCATTGGGGCACGTCCATAGAAGGGTCTTTGTCTTCATGTTTTGCGTTTTGGGGTTGATCGTGTTCCCTATGAAGAAGGCTAGGATCCACACCAGACTAGCCATGGTAACCAAAACTTTGATGGAAGGGATTTGTGGGCAAACTTTCAGCATAGTGCCCATGATCGTCGCCGAGATATACCGCGCCTTGAACAAATGTCAACAACAAGGCAGTCATTTTGAGGGTTGCAACCTATTACTTCAGCTTTTGCTCATGGAACACCTCCAGAAAGGGGAATACCGACAAGAGATCCTACGCAGAGATTGGGATGATCATATCGCCTTCCATCAGCCAAGGCGTATGAATTATATGCCTAAAATGTTCACTCAGCCGGAGGACGCCAAAGGATGGGTAGAATTGTTAGAAAATCTTAAAGAAGAACAGGTGCAATGGATGTTTGAGTGGTTCCCCACGGATGAATTCATTGTTCGATCCCGAGATACGCCGTTTCTCATACTGATTGGTTTGAGAGGGACTTATCCTTACGTTCCTCTCCGAGCCATGAGGCAAGCTGGAAGAAAACAAATCATACCAAGGGTCGATAAAACGAGTCACCTCAGGGCCGATTTCCAGGACGACGATAGCCCTCACAGGTGCCAAGCTCAGCATTTGTGGCATTGCAAAATCGTTTTGGGGAAAGAATCCATTGAGCCAGACAGGTACCACGCCGGTTGTGTGCCGCATTATTCGGGTTGGTTAGAAGGCAATGACATGGGTCAGCCGCGATTCGTTCGAGGTCACAGAATTATTGACGAGCACGCTGAAGCACGGGTTAAGTATAATCAACTGCGCAAGAGAATTCGAGAGTGTGAAAGTGAGCATCGGGAAATACAAGAAGCCCATCAGAAATTGATCGAGGAGTGGAAAGAAATGGCTGTCAGCGCCAACAACCGGCTAGGGTATTTGGAGCGGGGTCTAGTAGAGCTGGAAGGAAAGTTCATCAAGAGGATCGAAGACTGCCAAAACGCTGAAGGAAATGCAGGCGGACATCTGGCCCGAGCCTACTTACTGCTAGGACTACGCGAGTTGGTGGAGCTGTTTGAGGGAGACAAGGATGCCAAATCTGGGGATGGTCCTTCTGGGACCAAGTAGTTAGGAGTCCT
>NW_017695358.1:0-3624 GCF_001879085.1 Nicotiana attenuata
GTTGGCTAAAAGGAAAACGCTCAACTCAGGGGTTGGAGCCCTAATGTTGGCTAAAAAGGAAAAACGCTCAACTCAGGGGTTGGAGCCCTAATGTTGGCTAAAAGGAAAAACGCTCAACTCAGGGGTTGGTGCCCTAATGTTGGTTAAAAGGAAAAAAGCTCAAATCAGGGGTTGAAGCCCTAATGTTGGCTAAAGGGAAAAATGCTCAACTCTGGAGCCCTAATGTTGGCTAAATAGAGAACGCTCAACTCAGGGGTTGGAGCCCTAATGTTGGCTAAAAGGAAAAATGCTCAACTCAGGGGTTGGAGCCCTAATGTTGGCTAAAAGGAAAAATGCTCAACTCAGGGGTTGGAGCCCTAATGTTGGCTAAAAGGAAAACGCTCAACTCAGGGGTTGGAGCCCTAATATTGGCTAAAAGGAAAAATGCTCAACTCAGGGGTTGGAGCCCTAATGTTGGCTAAAAGGAAAAATGCTCAACTCAGGGGTTGGAGCCCTAATGTTGGCTAAAGGGAAAACGCTCAACTCAAGGGTTGGAGCCCTAATGTTGGCTAAAAGGAAAAACGCTCAACTCAGGGGTTGGAGCCCTAATGTTGGCTAAACCAAGTAACAGGTTGATATTGGGAAGTCTACAGTATCCTTTTTGGGATTCTTTGGTTATCTCTTTTTTCTCTTCTTTCTTTTTTTATTTTTTATTTTTGATAAGATGCAGGAAAGAACTTGGAGGAAACTTCCCTTTTGCATTGATTATTTGCTGCAAAGCTGTTTCAGCATTTGCGCGTTTCTTTTCTTTTGGCTGTACCTGCTTTTGCGCGGTTGCTTGAATTGCACCTGTTTCAATTTTCAAACAAAGAACAATTGTTAGTTTGAAACGGTGGTTGATTTTGTGGCCTTGATTGCTTGATCCCGGCCTAGCTTCTGTTGAGAACCTCTGCTACTTGCTGGTTTTGAAGATTCTTCTCTCTTTCAAACCGGATGGCTCATCTTGCAGGATTTCATGACAACACGCGCGCGCGGGGCTTCGGCTTTTCACTTTATTCCGCCTTTAAGACCTTTGTCCTTGACCTTTTTTATTTTTCTCTTTCAACAGCTTGATTTCAAAGCATCTGCCAACATGGCCAGTCGGGATTGACTTGATGCACCCGCTGAGGCTGGGTACTTTTCTTTAGCTTTGTTAGGGGGAGCCCTGTAAAGCCAATCCTGCCACCTTTTCTTTGTAATAGTTTCGGAATCATCGTTAGGCCGAAAGGGATTCAAGGAAAAAGTAAGCAGAAGATGAATTTAAAGAGAAGCGTCCCTTTCGGGGGGAAGAGAAGGACTTATCTGGGGGTGCATGCAAGCTTCAAATAAACATGACATACTTCTTGGACTGGATGCCCGACCCGCACAAACTTTCCAGCTTCTCGTGAACCCATTGATCCGTATTCAAAACCAGGGAACCTTGCCAGGACTCTTTTAGTGGTGAGATGTCTTCTTTTCGGACGACCGCGCCCTTTGCGGGTTTTCGCTAATCGACCTCTCTCATTTCTCTTCTCACCATCGCCCGATAGTGCTCTTTACGAGTTTTCACCAAACGGACTCTCTCATTTTCAAATTCTCTACTCGTCGTCGCCCTATGGTGCCCGAAGGTTTTCACCGATAAGGCTCTCTCATTTTATTTCTCTCAATTCGGACTATATCAAATTCAAACAATGTTGCTGTTCAATTCCCACGCCTTTGCCAATTGATCGGAAGGACTTGGACAAGGTTTTTGGGTAAAAGAATCTTGGATGGAATTACAACTTTAGAACCGTTTTGGTGGACTCATTGCCGAGCCATTATATCATCTGCCCCAGTTTCATTTTTTTGGGGAATTGGGATTTTTGTTTGGTGTGACTGAACCCCAGAGAGAGGCTGCCTACGTATCCTTTCGGAATCAAGTCAGACGTAGTTCAGGAAACATTCATTTTTGGTTGTTGTTTTTTTTTCTTTCAATAGTACTTTCGAGTTCCAAAGAGGGTAACCAAGGAAGGGTAACCGGCTCAAATGGGTTTGCAAAGGGTTGATAGTGTTTGGGTAGCGAGAAGGAAAGCCTTCGTCATCTCAATTGAACAAAGTCGTCACCGCAGAAAGCCTGGACATAGTACCTTTTTACTGCATCCGCATTCACAGCCACTTCGGGATCATTTCCTTCGATATCACCCAGATACAATGCTCCTCTCGACAATATCTTTCTGATGATGTATGGGCCTTTCCAATTAGGAGCAAATTTTCCTTTTGCTTCCTGGTGATGAGGAAGAATATGCCTTAACACAAGTTGTCCTACTTCAAAATTCCTGGGCCGTACTTTCTTGTTATAAGCGCGGGCCATTCTTTATTGGTACAACTGCCCGTGACAGACCGCGGCCATCCGTTTTCATCAATTAAAGACAACTGTTCCAGACGAGTCTTGACCCATTCACTATCCTCGATTTCTGCTTCAACGATGATCCGGAGAGAAGGGATTTCTACCTCTGCGAGTATAACAGCCTCGGTTCCATAGACCAAAAGGTATGGGGTAGCTCCTACCGATGTGTGCACTGTGGTGCGATATCCCAGTAATGCAAAAGACAATTTTTCATGCCATTGTCTGGAGCTCTGAATCATTTTTCTCAAAATCTTCTGGATGTTCTTGTTTGCTGCTTCAACAGCACCATTTTGCTTTAGGTTTATTCCCAAATTATTCCAATTCTCGATTTATTTCCCTAAAAACCTCTTCTTTATCATATTCTGGCTCTTGGTTCATTATTTCACAATTAGACAGCATGTTCGGATCTGGGCATGAAGTCCGCAAGCATGTCATGTTATTTAAGGCCGCATTATTAGAACTGAAAGAAGAAGCAAAAATCAGAAAGAATAAAGAAAGATAAACGATGAAATATTGATTTCATTTCTTGGAATTTGAAGATAACAGGGTTTACATTTTGGAAATTAAAAGACAGGGAACTAAAGAAAACATCCGAGTTACACCCTAGAATAACTCGCAATGTAGAAAAAGTGGCAAGACAGGTCTACCGGGACTCCCGCCTGATCGGAAATGGCGTAGCCTTCCAATTTTGAAGCTTGGCGCTTGGTCTCATGTATAACACCTCAGCGGTGTTAGTGCCCTCTCCCGGCTGAACCATGTGGGTTTCGTAGAGTATCTTCCTCATTGCCCCACATATTTCCTCAATCTCTTCGGCCGTAAAGGCCTCATCCTCTTCTTCTTCATTGTATTTTGACTTGACAAAGGTCTCGTACAAATGTGGCAGTGGCTGTGGCAAGACCCATCCCTCTTTCTTTCTCTCATCCGCCCACTCTACATCATCTGGGGTGGGGTGAAAACCTATCCCGAAGAACTGGTTCAGATATTCCTTGCAGAGCTTTTCCAAGTCCCTTCCCTGGCTTGAAACCATGTCCGATCATTTCTTTGGCCACCATGATCGAGGCATTGGATAGGAAGGGTTGGGGGCATGGGTTTCCTTCTTCATGCTGGTCCGCCACCACAACTTCAAATGCTTGGTAGACTATGTGTTCACTGCCTTCCCTCGCTTCTAGGCATGGGACAGATGGGTCCCGATAGATTGACTGTCGCTCAACTCAGGGGTTGGAGCCCTAATGTTGGTAAAA
>NW_017695359.1:0-3623 GCF_001879085.1 Nicotiana attenuata
ATTTTTGGACTGTTTCTTCGATTTTTGCTTTGAGGAAGCAGGAGACAACTTGGGTTTTTTTACTTCATGGAATTTTAGGGACATCGTCAACAAAGTCGTCATCTACACAAAGCTCTTTACCCTTTCTTTTGAGTTGTTTGCCACCTGGTGTACCACTGCCTCCAGCATCGACATCGTGCAAATGCTTTCTTCTATTCTCGGCACGGATTTGTCTAGGAGATGAACTGTGAGTAGTAGGTTCCATTGCATGTGTAGATTTTAGGGATTTTTGTGGTGATTTTGGTGTTAAAACACCCAAATCGAAAGAGGGGGTATCACCTACTGTTTTTTTTCTAGGTATTTTTTGGGAGATTTGATGTTCTTCATAGTTTAACTTAAACTTGACTAAAAATGGGAAAGAATTTTGAAGAATAAGAATTTAAATGGAGAAAAATGAAGAATGTGGGTAACTTTTGTTCTGTAAAGAAGAAAACATACGCAGAACGGGGGGGAGTGAAGGTAAAACGTGTGGGGGAGGGGGGAGTTAGGGGTAACGTGCGGAGGGGGTGGGGTTGAACTGAAAGGAAAGAGAAACGTGGGAAGTCCTATAACTATGCCTCATATAAATGCCTATTAATTATATCCCTTTTTTAAATTATGGTATATAAATGATAATTTAGTATACTAAATGTAATTTACTCAAACCTTAAACATGTAGGGTAAAAAGGTTTCATAAATGGGATAGGAATGTAAAAATTCCATTTATAAAAGGACATAGAACGAAGCACATTTCACCAAAATTATTCTACACACACGATCTTCAGAAAAATGGTGACACTGATGTGCAACAAATCCGTTCAAGTGACAATCCGGCAGATTTATTCACTAAATCTTTGCCAACTTCAACTTTTGAGAAGATGGTATACAAGATTGGAATGCAGAGACTCAAATATTTAAAACAAGGTTTTTATCAGGGGAGTAAAATACGCGATGTACTCTTTTTTCCTTACTAAGATTTTTCCCACAGAATTTTTCCTAGTAAGGTTTTAATGAGGCACATTATCTTTTAATGAACATCCAAGGGGGAGTGTTATAAATATATTTTATTATGGAAGTTCATTTAGTACTCTGTTGTAAATAAGCTTCATGAAAAAGCTTATCCATATGGGACTCCACCGTAAGTATGTTCATCTATTTAGTACTCTATTGGAAATAAGCCTCCCGAAGAAGCTTATCATTTAGGTACTCCGTTATGGATAAATATTATCCCCGGTAGAAGATTATCCATATTTAATAAAGTAGCAACTTACAAGCAGCTTGCACAACAGCTTGCAGTAGCAGCTTACACAACTGTCACGACCCTAGTTCACCAACCGTGAACATGTCATGACGGCACCTGGTCCCCATGACCAGGTAAGCCTAACATTTGCGGAAAGTAGAGAAAATCAAATCAAATATCTAAAGGAAACTGTACTGAATGCCGCTTGGCAAGTACAACTCAATATCACAAGTCTAAACAATTCCCAAAACCCGGAAACTCACGGGCAACACAGGCTACAGAAGTGTATAGTAAAGGTTCTAAACTCCAGAATTTCTAACAACCGAAGAAGGAAAAACTAGGTACTAAAGATAGAATAAGAGGGAGACTCGTCGGTCTGCGGACGCAGAAGATCTACCTCGAAGTCTCCGTAGTCCTCCTCCTCACTGATAGTGCGCCTGAGTAGAGGTACCTGGATGATCTGCACATGAAAAACATGCGCAGGAAGGGCATGAATACACCAAAGCGGTACTCAGTAAGTGCCAAGCCTAACCTCGGTTAGGTAGTGACGAGGAAGGTCAGGGCCATACTGAGACAAAATATAGTAATACAATAATTAACAGTATGATAATCTGACAGAAATAATAAATACAGCAGTGATATAAGACAGATTAAGCAAGGCAATAGCAAATACACAAGAATGGAACAACCACTAAGTACAGCTCAACACCAATGGTAACAATGAGGATCTCCCAGGATACCGTCCTGTAGTCCTTTTCCCAACTGTCCAGTGGATCTCCCGGGATACCGTCCCGTAACCCATCATATGTGTATATCCGAAGGATCTCCCGGGATACCGTCCCGTAGCCCAACTATCAATGTGCAGGGGGATCTATCGGGAATCTAACCCGCAGTCCCAAAGTAAAAGTGCAGGGGGATCTATCGGGAATCGAACCCGTAGTCCCAAAGTAAACAAACAAGGGGGGGGGGGGGTAGCTACCGGAATCCCACATCCGTAGTCCCAATGTAAATGCACAATCACAACCAGAAGGTACACGGAAACGAAGTACAAAAGACAAGCAACAGGTAGTACTGGCCTAGCATGCCTCACGTAGTACAGTTAATACAACTTAAGCAATTAGGCAAGTTAAATCAACTAAACATGCTTTCCTAATCTAGCACAAGTTATAATTGCAAGTAGAATAAAGCAAATATGAAAGGAACTCAATCTCAATATCTTAAGTAAACCTGGTTTCCAACAATTGGCTCAAGTACACGCCCGTCACCTCGCGTACAAGGCACTCAAATCAACAAATAACAAATCCTAAGGGGAAAGGTCCCCCACACAAGGTTACACAAGCCACTTACCTCGAATCGGCACCAAAATCAACTCGAAATCGCACTTTTGCCACGAGTATCCGACTCTAAATGGCCCAAATCTATTTAATTCAATTACATATCGTAAGTAATATTGCAAACAACTGATTCCGCTATTAACTTTAAAGCTAGGACGCGAAAATAGGTAAAATGACCAAAACGCCCCTCAGACCAACATCTCGGAATCGAATAATTTTCACATTTTCAGAACCCTCGTACTCTCAGAGTCTAACCATATAAAAATCTCCCAAATCGGAGGTCAATTGCCCACTCAAAACTCAATAATTAGGTCTATGAAGTTTCTTCCAAATTTTTCCCCAAATTTTGACCTTGGATTCGAATTCTAATGGTGGATTTAACTATATAATGATGAAATATAACAAGAAGGGACCAAAGAAATGTTAACCAGTGATCTTCACTTCAACTCCCACTCAGAATCGCCTTAAACCGAGCTCTCAATTGATTTTTGTAACTTATGAACTCAAACCCTCGAAATTTCTATTTCTGCCCAGGGATTTCCGCTTCTGCGGACAAGGGACCGCTTCTGCGGAAAGTGAGCCGCTTCTGCGACTCTCACTAAACGACCACATCCGCTTCTGCGGTCCAGTCAACCGCTTATAAGATTCCGCTTATGCGGATTATCCACCGCTTCTGCGGTTCCAACTAAACGCCAAACGGCCGCATCTGCGGCTATTTTCTCGCAGATGCGAGGCCGCTCCTGCGGAATTTCCTCCGCATCTGCGACGCCTGGAAACTCTGCCCCAAACCGCTTTTGCGATGATCCAGCCGCTTATGCGGCTCCGCTTCTGCGGTTCCCAAGCCGCAGAAGCGAAAATACCAGAAGATGAAAAGAACCAGCTGCTGCAACACTTCAAAAACTCTCCCCGTTAAACCACCCGAAATCATCCCGAGGCCCCCGGGACCTCAACCAAAACGCACCAATACCACCTAATACCTTATTTAAACCTTGTACCAATCCTTAAAACACCTAAAACAACACCGAAAGTCC
>NW_017695360.1:0-3623 GCF_001879085.1 Nicotiana attenuata
TACGAGTTACCCATATGTCCTTATTTGTCTAATAATTGATGTCCCCCACAATGATTAACCATGTCAGTATCTTTAGATGTAACCTTCTGTGTCTCTTAGCATATAACCTCATGAAATGCTCTGCTCAGCACGTTAATGGATCCTGAATAACTCCAGTCTGAGCTTGAACTCTGTTGTTCCTCATCGTATTAGATCCATGGGGTATTGTAAGTTCAGCCAAGTCAAGGATGAAGCTTCACAATGTGATCACATGTATATTTGATAGGTAATTTTATGGTAAGTTTAAGATAGCACATCTTAGAGTAATTGTTGAAGGTCATCAAGGGATAAGTGTGAGTGTTCGCCCAGAGATTTAGAGTTTGGAGGGTGAGTACGAGTAGGCTATTCTCCATATTTTCCCCTGAAAATGTTATGTGAGTTGATAATAAAGGTAACATAAGTGTATTCCACATTAGGTTGCGCTAGGAGTATGATTTTCCCCGTAACTGTTCCTCATGTACTTTGTGTTTCCATATGTTTATGTCTAAGAAGGTAGTGATAAACGATGGGTATGAATTGATTTGATTGAACTATATGATCATGGTAATATCTTATATGATGCACTACTGGCAAGAATCATCGTGACTTGACTTCATATGGATTATTGATTGAAATGAAATTATATTCTTGTTGATGAACACCTTTGTGATTACATTAATGGCTGGTAAGGACTATTATGAACACATGATTGTTTGGTTACTATGAAATGACATTCTTGATGGTATGAGGCCATGTGATGGAATTGTGGGTTGTTGTTGTTACCATGAATTGCAATATCCGGTGGAATGTAATTTGTACAGTGGAAATTATTAAAGGTAAAGCCAATGGATAGTTAACTCACGTGAGGTGTCTGTCTGTCATCCTTGCTATGTATGTTTGGGAGTTGATATTATTTTCGAGAATGTGTCATGATAGAGATGGTAAGTTGAGAAGGTCATTAGGAAGGCTGAAAGTGTCATGGAAGGAAAATATTTCTTGCTTGATTGAATATCAATTAGTAATGACTTGAAAAGTGTCATATAGGTGTTTTTCTCTAAAACTGTGTAGTCCATGTTCTGGTATCCCTATGATAAGGTAGTGCTTGTAATACTAAGATTAGTATGGTCGATATATAAACTGTGGTGCTCTGTCTAGTTGTGGATGTGTTTTTAAGATAATTTTTGTGACTCTCTGGCAGGCGGATAGGCCTAGTTACAAAGGAGACTCTGCCGAAATTTCTGAAAAATTTAGGAGTTAGTCAAAATTTGGAGTCTTGAGGTAGGTGAGAAAAGATATTTATTATATTAAACGTTTAAGTCGGGATCTACTCCTCATTCGAGGACGAATGATCCTAAGGGGGGGAGAATGTAAGGCCCCGAAAATTTTCGCTAAATAATTTAAGATTTCGTGGTGTCACATAGGCTTATTATAATATTTTTATGTGCTATTAACATGGTGTACATCCATTGGATTTGTTAAATATGTGTATAAGTCTTACGGTAAGTAATTTGGGATCCAAGGAAAGGCCCAAGTCTAAGAAAAATTGGAAAAAGTCCATAATAGGCTAAAATTCCCAACGATCTTGCACTAGTCCCCACTTTGAACGAGCATATCTAAATATCTATAAGGTTCTAGGTGATAGATAACCTATCAAATAAAAGGTCTTTGAGTCTAGTTTCCAACGCTTCAAATCGTTCGTCATTTGGACCTTCCTACACAAAGTTATCATCAAATTACCAAAAGCTGGAAAAATGCGATTCTGCGTGAAATCTGCGATCGCAGATTCAACTCTGCGGACCGCATAACCATTCTGCGATCGCAGAATGGTCGCAGATTGAGACAGAACAGCCCAGTTTTGGGCAACGAGTTCTGCGACGAAACTGCAACCCGCATACCCATTCTGCGGTGGATTCTGCTATAGCAGACTTGACATCCGAGGGTTAATTTTCTAATTTTTATAACCCGACCCCATTTTAATATATAGGCTTTAGAGTTCATTTTGGGGTCATTTACTACTGATTTTAGAGAGAGGTGAGAGCATTTTAGAGAGAGAAGGAGGAACCCAACGCTTAAATCATCCAAACCTTGCATCAATCTTCAAGAATCAAAGAACCCAATCACAAGTTCTTCATCTAAGAGGTAAGATTCTATACCCTAGGTTTTTAATTTCGAGTTTGGAGTATAAGATGGGGTATTGAGGTATGATTATTGGGTGTAATGCTATTATGTATACATGCATGTACAACTTAGGTTTATGGGAAGATCGTTTAACATAAATAAGTAAAGATTGGGTTAGGGAATGAAGAAAATCTTGAAAAGGGGATTTCAAATCAAGATACTCAACTAGTATTTGATAAAATGCTCAAATGAGCTAGAATTATGAATATCTTCCTAATTTGTGTTCAATTTTGCTATTTCCCAAAATAGACTGAAGTTGCTAGAATTTCCGGAATATCGTAGTAATTAAGGGAAAGCTCAAGAAAGGTATGCATGGCTAAAACCCCCTTTTTATTAGAAATTGAGCTCCGCTGTCATTTATGAAAGCATGGTAAGAGTTGAATTGGTTAGCATATTGCTTGTTATTACGCATTAATTGATTTGCAATTATCTATACATATTCGTGAAGGATGTGCCTCAATGTGAATAATGTGCCAATCTTGACAATTAGATAATGATGAAAAGTACAGTTATGTGTTGAAATACTTGGGCTATAAGCCAACATTGAAACAAAGAATTATTCATGCTAGCTATGTGCTCATTTACCTGTGATTGCAATTTGAATTATCCTTGATATATGTGTCTATGTTTACAACTTGTAAAATGAATATTAAAAAAAGGGAAACGATGTGATGATGGTGGCCATGAGTGCACCGGGAATTGTTATGATATGTGTGGGATAAAGATTTGAAGTGTTGACTAATGAGAATGGAGTAATGCCTTTAATGAGGTGACCTAGCCGATCGGGTCGTGATCGGACACCATGCCGCACACATGGTGGTAATGTGTTGATATTGGATTCCGGATAAAGGAAATGAAATATTGATTGAGAGTAATGCCTCCAATGAGGTGACCTAGCCGGTCGGGTCGTGATCGGACTCCGCTCGGGATGGCGGTGGTAATGAGAACAGTGGTGAACACGTGACAGAAATGTACTAATCAATGTTGTGGAAATTGTATGAAAGATTATATGAATTGCTTCTTTGACTTGCCCATATTATTTGCTTGTATCTGTTTGGTAGTTCTTTCTAGTAAAATGGTGTTTAGTTATACATACCAGTACAATTCAAATGTACTGACGTCCCTTTTGCCGGGGGCGCTACATTCGTGTTATGATTGTAGGTGGCTCCATAGCGGACGGTGCCGACCGTGTGTAGCGGAGCGTTTCTTCTACTCAAAGTCTCGGTGAGCCCCTTTTCTTCCATGGGGCCATATGGTGTATCTTTTGTTATTACAGCTTTCACTTTTGAGGTATAGCCGGGGCCTTGTTGCCGGCCTAGTCATGCTTATCTGTTGTATCCTTAGAGGCTCCAAAGACACTAGTGTGGGTTATGTGCGGATGCCCGGGGAATCCGCTGTATGTATATGTTGTAATCCTAACCTTGTAA
>NW_017695361.1:0-3623 GCF_001879085.1 Nicotiana attenuata
TATACTAGGTTTAAAACCGTAGGGTTTATTGTTCTAGACCTGGCTACCCGAGCGGACAACTCGAGCCGGGGGGGGGGGGGGGGCAGCGTACCGGGAATACAAAAGCTTTGCCGGCTTAGCAACTTGTCCAAACCTCGTTCTAAAATGGGATAAGACTCTAGACAGAAGAGAAGTCACACGAAGTGCACCCTTCTCCATGATGTAGAAGACTCAGAGAGAGGAAGGGTTTCGTAGCAGTTTATATATACAATTCACCAAATATCAAAGCGGTAAAGCATTTAGCACATAAGGATGAACATGTAGGAAAATCAGATAAAGCCAATCATAACAGCTATTCTAAGCTCGAATTCTTAAACCCTAAATCGAAGTTCTGGGTTTGTTTCCCCGGCAGAGTCGCCAGAGCTGTCACACCTCCTTTTTTACACACCACCCCGAAGGATAGTATATAAGGGAGTTTTTCCACTTTAAGTGACATTATTCGAAATGGGATTATTTATTCATTTTTTCTTCAGAGTCGCCACTTGGGATAGGTTTGTTTCTGGTGTTCCAAGTCACCGGTTTATTTTAAATCCCAAATCGAGGAAGATTTCGACTTTCCTTTTGAAGTCTGCGAACCAGAAATTCTGAATAAGGAATTCTGTTAACCCGAGGGAAGGTGTTAGGCACCCCCGGATTCCGTGGTTCTAGCACGGTCGCTTAAACTATTATAATTGGCCTATTATCTGATTTTAATACATGTTTTAGCCTATGGTGCAATTTTAACTGTTAACCGATTTTAATTAATTTTAAAGAAGATTTAACGTCGTTTAAAACATGTCTTTGGATTGCGTCACATGAAATGCACCCGCAATCCGAAACACATTTTATTCAACGTTGTGAGATTTAGAGTTGGGTCACATGAAATGCACACCCGAGTTTAGGAAGGCAATATTATTAAAATAACGCGCCTAAAGCAACTACGCGTTTTTAACTTTTCGAGGGCCATGGAAATTTGCTAAATGGCACGCCTCGAATTCTACAGATTTTAAAATAATTAAGTGAGGGCCACGCATTTGAGATTTTATTTGGCGCGGCGCACCTCAATTTCGATTTTAAAAGGTATTCAAACTAAAGCTCGAAGGGCCATAGACTATTGATATTATCTAATATGGCTCACCTCACTTAGTTGGGGAAGCTCAATTATTCCACATCAATGGGTAAGGGTTCTACTATGTTTCAAATTAAGAGAATACATTTTAAAAAAAAAAAAAGGAGCAAATGGTTTTAAAGTTACAAAAAAAAAAAATTGGGCCTAGCGTGAGGCCCAACAACCCAAAGACGTGAAGCCCTCCTGAATCTAATTAACATCATTCTATGGCTGGGCCTAAAGGAGTCCAAATCGAAACAAGCAGCCTCAAGCCAATGGTGAGGTCCCCAGCTCGAATCCACCAGTCAACACAAGAGATTGATTTTGCATTTCATTTCTCTTGAACCAGTTAAACCAAAAGGGAAAACCATGGTCATGAGCACTCAAAGCATTTTTTAAAGTGACTGTGCACACCACCATTCTGACAGTCCAAATCGCATAATAAGAAGAGATCAAGGATCTTATTTCGAATTCACCCATTTTTAAAAGAAAACTACACATCCTTAAACTTTCGGAGAGAAACAGGTGCAGGCATTCCAATCCAAACACATGAACCTTCAAATTTAATCACTAAAATCAAGTTTAACCCATAATCTCTCAAGTTCTACTCATGGTCTTACTTCATAATATAACAAGCAACGACAAATACTTATCCTCAACAGATTCAAATGTGGGCCTGAATGAACCCAAGGTTGTGAAAGCCCAACAGAAAAAAAACTTAGAATCATCTTCAACTATACATTACAAATAAATTTCGAACCAAATTGAAAGAAGCAACTCATGTGAAGAAGATCATGGCTAAACAGTAGAGGAACAACTTTAAATCTCAAAACAACTCAAGTCTAGACTTCAAAGAGGCGACATTAAATACCTCTAATACAACATTTCATGAACCAGATATGTTGACAAATACTTGCTAACACAACATTCTCAACAGACCTAGTGCTGGAATTAACGCCTGCTGATTTGGCCTATAAATGACCAAATCCACAAGCAGAAATCAACAATCACAACTAAAAAAAACCTTTCAACAAACCTCGAATAAGCATAAACTTGAACATAACGACTGATTTTGCATGAACAGGCCTCATTTAGAGCCTAATGGAGCTAATTATGAACCATACTTCAACACATGATTGTAATGAATACTATAGCAGTGAACCCAGGACATCAGATCCTTATCAAGGAACAAAAGGTCATTCAAAACATGCGGAAATCAGGGAGATAAAACTGAAAGTCCCACATATGAATTTCATATCATTTCTACTATTAGCTACAGACCATTCATTTAAAGTTAACTTAGACAAAAGGTCACAGTAAACTAAGAAAACAAAGCAGAAAACAAAAAAATGAAATAATTCTCATGTTTCAACTCTTCCAATCAATTCATTCTTCAAGTTCCTACTTCACAGTCAATAAGGTTACATAGTTGTGTACTTGGAAAGCAAAGTAAAGGAAAGGGAGAAAATCAGCAGAGCAGAACAGTATCAGCAGGTTCAGCAGTAGAAATCAACACCAAAGCGAACAGAAAAACAACTCCAAAACCTCGGATGGTGGACAACAGTTCAATATCTCAGATTCAGGACAAACAAACAACCCAGCAGACCTCTAAACCAAACTTTGATAACCAAGTTTAAGCCATTTTTCACTCAGATGAATCAAAATAGTTTCAGAAGTTGGAAAAAAGATCAGAAATACTGAAAATTTAATGAAACAGTAGCCCTTTCTTTAATTCTCAGCCGCTCTTCTTTTTGTGGATTTTTAACTCTCTAAAATCTGCACTGAGCCTCAAGTAACTATGCCTTTATAGGCAAGTTACTAGGGCAGCCTTAGGGGTTTAGTTTTTTCATTTTAGTCCTTTTCAACTTTTCCTTTTTGCTATTTAGTCCCTAATTTTCTGACTTGTTGATCAAGTAAGTGTACTATGCAGCTTCTGAGAAGTTTCTTGGGTGGTTACTTGAGAGATTCTCTCAATGAATTACCCAAAATAACCCTTTGTGACCCTGTTTTTACACTGGGCTCAATTTGGGTTACGGGTCAAATTCATTAGAAACCCAGCTCAAGAACCAAGCTCGGGGATATGAATCTTAAGCCCAAATACAATCAAACTATTTTTCTGAACTAAAAAGAAACAAGCAGAAACAGAAGCAATTCGGGCAACAATTTTTCACTAATTCCAATTAATGCAAACTAACACTTAAATGAACTGAAACTAAATTACTAACAAATTATTTAAACTAATTAAAGAAAAGAAAAACTAACATGCATGTAAAGAACAATTTTGAAACTGGGGAAACAAAAGAGTCTAGAAGAAAAGGGTGAGACAGATAGCAATGCAAGGTAAAAAAAACGAAAAGAAAAGTAAGGAAACTTTTAACAGAAGAAGACTGAAAAAGAGATACCCGTGGGGCTCCGAATGGACTTGAACACAATTGAAGAAATCTTTCGATTCTTTGACCATAATAGACCTTAATCTTGTGTTTTCGTGTGAAAACAC
>NW_017695362.1:0-3622 GCF_001879085.1 Nicotiana attenuata
TCAGTCCCGGAGGCATTTAGGACTACTAATCCTAAAGGGAAGGGATATTAGGCTTGTTTATAGTTTCAAAGGCAAAACTCTAAGGCGACATACAAAAAACACGTATAGCAAGTTGGGGAAGCACATAACAAGTAAAAGGCTCAGATATACCTCCTTTGATAGAGAAGCACGTAATTTAGCATGTCTTGCACATACTGTTTAGGGGTCTGATTAAAACTTAAAGGTTGAGGCAGACTGATTTGTTACATAGTTTAGATAAGAAGCCCGAATCAGGCCTGCCTGCTGGTTGTAGCTAATAAAATCTGATTCAGTTTATAAAGTTTACCCTATGGTTTGCCTAAGTGTTGGACGAGGGTCCTATAGGCATGATATCTACTGACTTCAGAAACAATGAAGTAAACTGAATACATACTGATTTGACAAAAGTTGTCAGTTATTAAAGAAGGCAAGTTTTAGCGAGAGATCATAAGTTCTGCGTCATAAGCGAGTGAGGCGATTCACACTTGATTGATAGTTCCTATAGGCATGCTTTCTATGCGTTGTTGATTTTTAAACACTTTTATGGACATAGTAAAATGCGGAAAACCTATAACCATGATATCTAGGTGCTGAACTTTTGTATAAAGCCTATGAACATGATATCTACTTGCAGTTGATTGATTAAGACCTATAAACATGATTGCCTGATGAAGAATGTGTATGCAAGATTCAAAAAGACCTATAGGCATATTTTCTATGTGCATGCAGAAATTCAGAAATGCACCTATAGCAAAGTTATCTATATGAGGGTGCAGAAATTCGGAAATAACCTATAGGCAAGTTATCTATATGAGAGTGCAGAAATTCAGAAATAACCTATAGGCGAGTTATCTATATGAGAGTGTAGAAATTCAGAAACTCCTATAGGCAAGTTATCTATATGAGGGTGTAGAAATTCAGAAATAACCTATAGGCAAGTTATCAATATGAGAATGCAGAAATTCAGAAACTCCTATAGGCAGGATATCTATCCCTTTGCATACATGGTTACCCCTCCCTTTTTCACTAGCAATCCCCGAGAGTTTTATTACAAAGTTATTACAGCCTAGAAAAAGAAGTAAAGTAAAGAAAATACATCAGAAATAAAAAAAAGTACAACCAAGGAGAGCCTGATTCAGACTTCCTGTCTGAAGTATGAAGTAAACCAACTTCAAGAGATCATATTTCAAAGCCTTTCTCCCATTTGGATGTGTCAGAGATTAAGACATAGTGTAGTGTGGAACGGCCAGCCCTCAGGTGTCCAAGTTCAGAGGAAACTCAAGGTCCCAAGGCAAGGCTCACAAGAGGGGGGGGGGAGCAGAACTTAAGGACTAAGAGAGAGTGCAAGTGCAGAAGCAGAATTCTGAAAAGGGGAAAGGGAAAAAGGGAAACAGCTTAAATCATTACACATAAAGGTATAGGGGAATGGGGGAGTTGCAAGAGGCAAAAAGGCAGGCTGATGGGCATACCCAGCAATGGGAGATGCTGGCACACTATTAGGCCTGTTAGAACATATTGTTTAGAGGTTAAGACCCCCATGGATCAAACTTAATTCATGGACAACAACTTACATTGCCATGCTTTAAGTCATAACTCAAAACACATAGGTGTGACGGGGGAATGGGGGTTCATAACAAACAAATAGAAAGAAATCAGCATGCCAATTTAAGTGCTGAGATATACAAAAACAGCAAGCAAATATGGACACACAAGCAGTAAATACACATTGTTGTAGTGCTAAAAATTAAATTCAGACATACTAATTTTAGAGAAACAAACAAAGAAAAAGCAGTAGGTCTTGTGAACGGGCCACAGTGCAGACAAGAAGAGAATATTATTGTGTGAGTATAAGTTCAGAAGGATTCTGAATTGTGTCTGAGTTTGTGAAAGAGTCGTGCATTTATAGTGTTGAAAAACTAGGCAGAAATAAGGTAAGAAAATAGTTAAGGAACTGAGTATCAATTAAGCATCAATTACACAAGACTTCCCTTAATCAAGGGATTCAAATTCAAACGGGTAAAAACAATTTAAGGAAAGAATTTGAATAAGCACTTTGTGCACAACATGCAATTAGGGGCGAATACATAAAAGGTTATTTAAGGACATGGTTTTGAAGTACATGGTTGTAAAATAAGGTAAGAAAATCAATTGACAACCAGTAAATCAAAGAATCAAGGGTTTTGTAATTACTGACCCATGAATGAACCAAGTCGCAAAAGCTGCGAAGGGTTTTAACTTAGGTCGAATCACAGAGCAAATCAGCAAACAATGGAAAGAAATCAATAAGACCAAATTCAGAGAGAAGTATGAACTAATCACAAATTTGAAAGCCACTTTAGAGGGAAGTTCATCAATTATAAGGAGCATACGAACATGTTAAGCATGAAAGAAGATTGTCGTGTCATTATAAAAAATCAGTAGAAAAATCTAGTGTAGAAGAGTTTAGCAAAAAGTTAGAATCATATGAAAACAAGGATGTCCAAACTCAGTTCAGAGACTCGAAGTTGGTCTGAAAGAGTTAGGGGTTTTTGAAATAAAACCCTAGTTCAAGCAAATCACATGACCAAACTTTGAAGAACCCCCAAATTCTAGGGTTTCCACCATTAATCGATCACAGAGATAAGAAGGCAAGTGATCAAAACAGGCTCAGAGGTCTCAGAGAAGAACTGAAACCTCTTGCATGTTTCTTTCAGCAGCAGCGACTCATGAGAAAACAATGATAGCAAGTAACATGCAGAACATAGTAGAAGAATTCAAAGAAAATAGAGTAGAAGAAACTGATATGAAACATAATGGAAAAAATGATAAGAACAGTAGAAGAAGCATGTTATGCAGTTTTTAGAAGACACTTAAACAGAGCTCAGCAGATGGAACTTGATAAGAAACATTTTAAGAACATAGTAATGGAAAATATAGTAGAAGAAACACATGAGAATATAGTATAGGAAAATACAGTAGAAGAAATATACAGAAAGGCATACGAGAACACAGTATAGTAGAAGAAGTATACATGAACACAGTAGAAGAAAATACAAGAGCACAATAGAAGAAAATACAAGAACACAGTAAAGGCAAATACACACAAAAGGAAAAAGAAAGTTAGAGAACATTTACCTATTTTCAGAAAACCCAAGATCGGAAAAGAAGTAATTTTGAAAGAAAAGTCAGGAAAATCGTTTAAAAGCTTAGGGAACGCATAGATACACAACGGATCTAAAGGAATCAGAAAAACCTCAAAGGGTTAGGGTTTCAAAAGAACCCTAGTAGTGAGAAAGGCTTTGAAAAGTCACCGATCTAAGTCGGAGAAATCCAAATCAGGCTCGAGCAACCATGGTACGCCGGAGTAAAACTGGAGATTGCCGTGGAACTCGAATCGAATGAAGCTTGGACCAAACCTCGTCGTGGCCAGGCCTTGAATCTTAAAAAATCAGGTGCGTGGGAGTCATAGGAGGCCGTGTAGGGCTTCCATACCTTAGAAGCCATGCATTCCAGTGGCTTTCAGGGCGGAAGTTGTGGCTAGGGTTTGAGAAGCTTCGAGAGAGTTTGAGAGAATGGAGGGTTCAGAGGCGGCTGGTAGGTGGAAAATGAGAAGGGTTTGGGGTCA
>NW_017695363.1:0-3622 GCF_001879085.1 Nicotiana attenuata
TGCAAAAACATTTAAAATGAAGCAAGAAATCAATAATTTTATGCAGACAGATTTTGAATCTGTATACCGGGCATGGGAAAGATTAGCAGCAATGTTAAGAAAATGCCCACATCATGGTATCCAAGACCCTGATATTTTATATATTTTCTATCACGGTCTTAAACCCTCTGCTAGAAATGTAATTGATGCAGCATCAGGAGGATCAATAATGGGAAAAACTACTACACAAGCAATGCAATTGCTTAATGAAATTTCAGAAAATGCTGTTCAATGGCCCTCAGACAGAATGATTATCAAAAAAACGGCAGGAGTAAATCAAGTTGAAGCTTTGAATTCATTGACACAACAAATTGTGACCTTAACACAAAAAGTTGAGGCTTTTCAGGTAGGTGCTCACACATCATCCCAACTTGAGAATTGTGATGTTTGTCAAGGTAATCGTCTAAATCATGAATGCCAAGCTTCAACACAAAATGAAGAACAGGTAAATGTGATTGGTTATAGAATATTAACTCATTCGGAGTCCCATGGCACAAAAACATCCAGGATTTCAATGGATAATCCTAATGGTGCTGAAAATCCTCAAAGATTTTTCAATCAAAAGCAGCAGGTACAGGGACCACCTGGTTTTCAAAATCAAAACAGAGGGCAACAAGATTTCTAGAAATATCAACAACCACCCCAAAGAGCTCATCAGCAAAGCCTTGAAGACATGATGTACAAATTCATTAAGGCTACTGATGAGAAGGTTGAAGGTCAAAGTTCAGCCATCAAGAATTTAGAAATTCAGATGAGCCAATTAGCAACCCTCATGTCTGAACAAATAAAAGGTGCTCTACCAAGCAACACCGAGAAAAATCCAAAGGAACACCTCAAAGCCATCTCTCTGCGGTCAGGTAAAACTCTTGATGATCCATATGCAGATAGACAAGGAAAACCACAAGAAGTGGAACAGGTAAATGAAGGTGAGAATAAAAGAGACTCTGAACTTCTAAAAAAAACAAAAAGATAAAGGAAAAAAGGTACAAGAAAATGAATTGATAACAGATCATCACTCTGTACCTCTCTCTTTTTCCCAAAAGATGAAAAGAGAAAAGCTTGACAAACAGTTTTCAAAGTTTCTAGATATTTTGAAGCAACTTTACATTAACATACCTTTCACAGATGCTTTGACACAAATGCCTTCATATGCTAAATTTCTTAAAGAAATTCTGTCAAGTAAAAGAAAATTGGAAGAAGTTTCAGTGGTTAAGCTTACAGAAAAATGTAGTGCTATACTTCAAAATAAGCTCCCTCAGAAACTTGGTGATCCGGGAAGTTTTACAATTCCTTGTACCGTGGGAGGTACTCACTTTGAAAAGGCGTTATGTGATTCAGGTACTTCAATAAATCTAATGCCTTTTTCAATTTTCAGGAAATTAGAACTTGGTGAAATGAAAGATACTGGTATCTTCAATTAGCTGATCAAAGTACTAAGAAACCAAAAGGAATTATTGATAATATCCTTGTCAGAGTTGACAAATTTGTATTCCCGGTAGATTTTATAGTGCTTGAAATGGAAGAAAATACTGAGGTACCATTAATTTTAGGGAGACCATTTCTCGCAACAGGGAGAGAAATTATTGATGTTCATCAAGGACAACTAATTTTGCGAGTTGATAAGGAAAGAGTAATTTTTGACATGCAGAAAATGATGAAATATCCTGGGGATGAGTCATCAGCATCTTGTTTTCAAATTGACTTATTAGATGACCTTGTAGACGAATACAAAGATAATCAGTTAATTACTGATTCATTGGAAAGATGTTTAGTCAGGTCAGGTACCACAAGTGATGAAAACGCCACAATCAGAGAAGAAGCGAAAACATTGGAAAAAGAATCAGAAAATGAGAAAGTCTCACAAGAAGAAGTTCAATCAAAAATTGAACTCAAAAATCTTCCTTCTCATTTAAAATATGTTTTTCTTGAACCTGAATTATTTCCAGTAATCATTTCATCTTCTTTGACTCCAGAACAGGAATACAAACTGATAGAAGTCTTGAGAAAACATAAAAGAGCTTTAGGGTAGACTATAGCTGACATCAAAGGAATCAATCCAGCTATTTGTATGCATAGGATCCTCATGGAAGAAAATTACAAGCCAATAGTCCAACCCCAAAGGAGACTTAATCCAGCAATGCAAGAAGTTGTCAAGAAAGAAGTAGTGAAACTTCTAGCGGCAGGTATCATTTATCCAATATCTGATAGCCCTTGGGTAAGTCCTGTACAGGTAGTACCAAAGAAAGGAGGTATGACCGTAATAAAAAATGAAAATAATGAACTCATACCTACAAGAACAGTCACAGGATGGAGAGTCTGTATTGATTACAGACGACTTAATGATGCCACAAGGAAAGATCATTTTCCTTTGCCTTTTATTGACCAAATGCTTGAAAGAATTGCAGGGCATAGTTTTTATTGTTTTCTTGACGGATATTCTGGGTATAATCAGATACCAATTGCTCCTGAAGATCAGGAGAAAACCACATTCACATGCCCCCAAGGTACGTATGCTTACAGAAGAATGCCATTTGGACTATGTAACGCTCCTGCTACATTTCAGCGTTGCATGTCGGCAATTTTCTCAGATATGACTGAAAGGTTTCTTGAAATTTTCATGGATGATTTCACACTTTTTGGTAAGACATTTGAATATTGTCTCTATCATTTAACTTTGGTGCTTAAAAGATGCGAAGAGACAAATCTAGTTTTTAACTGGGAAAAGTGTAACTTTATGGTAACAGAGGGAATTGTTTTAGGACATAAAATCACTGCTAAAGGAATAGAAGTTGATAAAGCTAAAATTAATCTTATAGCAGGATTACCCCCTCCCACCACTGTTAAAGGTATTAGAAGTTTCTTAGGGCATGCAGGTTTTTATAGAAGGTTCATAAAAGACTTTTCAAAAATTTCAAAACCTCTGACTAACCTACTGATGAAAGATGTGAAATTTGAATTTTCAGATGATTGTAGAAAAGCATTTAAGTTTCTCAAAAAACAATTGACTAATGCTCCAATTGTTGTCTCTCCTGATTGGAGCCAGCCATTTGAAATAATGTGTGATGCAAGTAATATAGCAGTAGGAGCGATATTGGGGCAAAAGAAAAATAAGATCTTTAGACCCATATACTATGCCAGCAGAACCCTCAATGAAGCTCAAATGAATTATGCAACAACCGAGAAGGAGTTATTGGCAGTAGTATTTGCGTTTGACAAATTTCGTTCTTATTTGATAGGAACAAAGGTTACAGTATTCACTGATCATGCAGCCTTAAAGTATCTATTAACAAAGAAAGATGCTAGACCTAGATTACTAAGATGGATACTCCTTTTGCAAGAATTTGATCTCGAAATAAAAGATAGAAAAGGTTCAGAAAATCAGGTAGCTGATCATTTGTCACGTCTAGAGAATCCTCCTACTGAAATACTAGATATCCAAGAGGAATTTCCTGATGAGCATATCTTTTCTGTCGCAACAGTTGTAAATAGACCTCCTTGGTTTGCTGATATTGCCAATTATTTAGCTGGAGGGTGGATTCCAAAAGATTTTTCTTACGGTCTAAAAGAAAAAACGTACGTTAAA
>NW_017695364.1:0-3622 GCF_001879085.1 Nicotiana attenuata
CATTTTTATTATGACTTCGCTTGGTTGCATACGTCATCCCGGCTTTCATTTTTCTTTATTTCCAATTGCACACTTTCTCTTCTCTTTTCTCTTGTTTTCCATTGTTTGTTTCTTGCCATTCCCTTTTTTTTTGCTTTTCTCTCTTATTTTTCCCTCTTTTTTTTTGCCTTGGTTTTTCCTTGTTCCTATTCGCTCCTTTCCTCAAAATTATTTTTTCACTCTTTTCTTTCCTTTGCTCCCTTTTTATTTTCTCTTGTTTGCTTTTGTTTGGTTTCTTATTTTCCTTCCCTCTTTTGTTTTTCTTTCCTTTCTTGTTTTTCACCTCTTTCCTTTCATTCTTTTCTTGTTTTTCCTTTTTTTTTCATTTAGTTACGGTCGAATCCTATGGAGATTGCCCACGTATCACGACCCCGCGTGAATCAGACCGAGCGTAGTTCTTGCAAACATATGCGAAAATATGGAAACTATTTTTAGGGAATAACAACTGCGATTACAAAAGCTACCAGACTATTTGTTTTTCTTTTTTCTCAAAAAGGGGAGTTACAAAAACAGACTCAAGAACAAAAATACAGACTCGATTAACTAGGAATACATCAAAGCTTCAAACCCTGGGGCTCGCGGGGCATCACTCGGCATTGCCACGGGCCTGCGCAAGACTGAGAAGGTTTCAATGTCAACTGGGTCATCCTGGACAAGGAGTTATAAGGGAAAGTGTGACTATTTAAAGAGAGCTGACTTATTGTGACTTAAAAGAAAAGTGGCTATTGTTCAAAAATTTTATTTAAGAAAGCAAAGACTTAGTTTTGCAAATACGGCATCTCAACACTTCCGGGAGGGAGATTTTAAGGTTGTGCCCGCAAACCATTTTAAAATGACTCAGGGTGGCTGTTCTTGCAAAAACAGCCTTCCGGCGCCCTTTTGGGGACATTCGGCTTATTTTAAACAAGAATGGCGGCACCCGACTTATTTTGACAAAATTAAAAATTTTGGCACTTTTTGGCTATATTTGCAAAGGGGAGGTTGGACCCGATGAGGGTTGCCTACGTATCTCACATCCAGTGAGAATCAAACCTGCGTAGTTCGGGCAAATAAAACTAAACAAAACCTTTTCATTTTTCATTTTTCTCAAAAAAATCGGCAGAGTTTCCGTACCACTTGGACATTGGTTTTTTTTTTCAAAACGGGTAATTACCTCTCTCAACCCTCACACCGCTATTTTCTTTCCCAAACTCTCCCCTTTTATTTAAAAGCCGGTCAGCATGCAAATCCAAAACAGATAAATGCACAAGTAGGATGCATCAGGATGGTCCATTATTCTGGGTACACTTGTCCTAGACGGACCCAACCCCTGTGTTGAGTCCCCTAAGTGAAAATGCATATGATGCAGATAAGCGTTCCTACTAGGGATCCGGCATGAGACTGAGTTATTCTAGGTTCAAAACCTGGGTATATGTTCTAGACTGTGTACCCAAGCGGACAACTTGAGTCGAGGAGGGGGCTACGTACCGGGAACCAAAAGGACATCCGGCTTAGTAACTTGTCCGGCCTCTTTCTTTCTTTAAGGTATGACACTAACAGAATAGGGAGTCTCGACCAGCGAGCACATCCCCGGAGGTGAGAAGAGAGGGGTTTCGTAACAGTTTTATATATACAATTCAGATAATATCAAAAGCGGTAAAAAGCAACATTTTGCACATTAGTCCCAAACATGTAATAAAATCAGATAAACAAATGCAAATACAAAAATTATTCCAAGCTCGAATTCTGAACCCTGAACCGAAATTCTGGGTCCTTGTCCCCAGCAGAGTCGTCAGAGCTGTCACACCTCCTTTTTCACTACTACATCCCATGAAGGGTATAATAAATGGAGTTTTTCCACTTAAAGGACAATCGGAACGGGATTTATTATTAAAATTCAGAGTCGCCACTTGGGAGATTAATGGTGTCCCAAGTCACCGGTTGAATCCCGAACCGAGGAAATTATGACTCTGTTAACAGTCCGCGAACCAAAAATCCGAGTAAGGAATTCTGTTAACCTGGGAGAAGGTGTTAGGCATTTCCGGGTTCCGTGGTTCTAGCACGGTCCCCCAACTATTATACTTGGATTTATCTGATTTTAGAACATGTTTTAGCTTATATGCTTTTTAACCGTAAACCGCTTTTATTCATTTTTAGGAATATTGCAACGCTGTTAAAATACGTCTTGAACCACGTCACATAAATGCACCCGCAATCTTCGACATATTTTAACATTGTTGAGATTTAGATTTGGGTCACATAAATGCGCACCCGAATTTAGGAAGGTAATGTTATTAAATGACGCGCCTAAAGTAACTACGCGTTAGCAACTTTGCGAGGGCCATGAAAATTTCCTAAATGGCATGCCTCGAATTCTAAGGATCAAGGAATCGTAATTATGTCATGCGAACGTGTCCACAATCACGATAATAAATTCAAAACGCGCCTAAAAGTTCGCCTACCCAAGTGGGGACGGCCTAAGCATGCTACTAGCGATTCAAACAAAAAAAGTAAAATAATTAACAAGATGAATTTAATTTTTTTTTCATTCTCGATGTCCACCCCACATTTAGAACAACGAGAATACTAATTTTCTTTACTTATGCATGGATCGTAACTAAACAGAATAGACTATACAAACTATATAAAAACGGAAAAGGCCTACAATTCATAACTAGCATGGATCGTAACTAAAAACAGAGCCTTAGTGCACTTTTTTTTTAAATAACCTTAGTAATATACTAATAACTCAACAATCATAAGAATCCATAATCATTAAACTGACGAGAGCTGAATTCAATTCATCAAAATAATTGTAAGAGCACACATAACTGAAGAAGAGATGAGTAAGAAATGGACCTTTTATTGATGAACAAAGCTCAAAATTGCAAATCAATCGGGTTAAGCAAAGCAACAACCCATGGACCGAAATATCGAAATTGCAAACCGAAACCTCAAATCGACACCGGAAAGCTCGAAACCCAAATCGATCTCAGTCAAATTCCATTGGATTCCAAATCAAAAATCGGAAGCAGAAACCCAATCCTCTATGTTTATTTGATTATCTTTGATCACACCAACAATATCAAATTGAATATCTTTGAATTAGCAAATTGCAGCTCCAATTGAAGAAGAAGGAAAAACGAATATGTGTAGGATTTAACTTTTCAGTGGACGTGTGAAAGTTTGGAAAATTCAGAGAGGGAATGGTTCGGTTCTTCCAGTTTTAGAATTCCGCCGTTTTTTTTTTAGTTCAAGCCTAGGAATTGATAACTTAGGGTAGGGTTTCTATAATTGGGTATTTTATATGGAAGTGGAAAGGGATGATGACCATTGGATTAGAAGGAAAATAGATGGCTAGGATCAAACCTTGCACTTAAATGGGCTAATGGGTTAGGAAGAATGAGCTAAGGGTAATTGGGTTGGACCATGTCTTTTTGTGTCTCAATTTTGGGCTAAGAAGACTCCAAAAATTATTATTCAAAACCATAGCTAAATTCCTTTAATATAAGATAACTATACTACATGATGCAAAAACAAATTCTAATTAATTAAACTAAACTATATTAAAATATGAAACTATTATATATATATATATATATAT
>NW_017695365.1:0-3622 GCF_001879085.1 Nicotiana attenuata
CTCTCTAAAGCTTTCTCCGGGCTTCTTCTCGATTTTGGTCAGTGACAGACGGTCCAGGACAATTTCGAGATTGTACTGAAAATGACATGCAAAAGCTTGAGCCAGGTCATCCCAGGTGTACCACCGAGCATGATCTTGTCTTGTGTACCACTTCAACGCTGCGCCACTTAAGCTTTGACTAAAGTAGGCCATTAATAGCTCATCTTTTCCCCCAGCACCCCTCATCTTGCTGCAGAATCCCCTGAGGTGGGCCACCGGATCACCATGGCCATCATACAAGTCGAACTTGGGTAATTTGAATCCTGCTGGCAACTGGACGTCAGGAAACAAGCACAAGTCTTTGTAAGCCACACTCACTTGACCTCCGAGACCTTGCATATTTCTGAAGGACTGCTCTAAACTTTTGACCTTTCGTATCATCTCCTCTTGCTCGGGGTTTTTGGGAGGTTTCTCTTCTTCAGCTGAGAGATTAAGATGGGGAGCGTAAGAGCATGGTTCTGGGGGTTTGAAGGTGGGTTCGGGTGGGTAATAGTGGTTTTCATGAGTTTGGAACAGAGGTTCACTAGAGGATCTGTGTAATGCGGTGGGTGGAGGAGCCACGAATACTGGAGTAATTGGTGGTGGGGGACATGGAATTTGCTTGGGGGGTGGTGGTGGTGGTGTCTGAGAGGTGGTTCCATAATATTGCTGGTGAGTAGGGAGAGCAGGATATGAGTTCACTGTGGGAGGATCTTGGTGTTGAGTTGGTGGTGGGAGGTAATTGGGATTGGCAGGATAGGCTGGTGGTGGATGTCCCTTCGACCAGGCCTGGTACATTTCGGCCATCTGCTGCTTTAATTTATACATCTCCTCCCTCATTGTATTCACGTCCATTGCCTCCTCCTCTCCGGATGGGTCAACAATGCTTGCATCTAGATCTTGATTGGTCATTTTTGACTTGTCCTTGGAGCGGGTATTGTAAGGGTGGGTTGCCAGAATGCCAGTCAGCTTAACACCTGCCTGAACTCATCAACAACAACTTGTTAGCGGTTAGGGCATTAACACATAGATAACCGCACATTGATGGGTGGATGCACCTAAGCAGTCAAACGTTGCTATTATTTCAATCACATGCGTCATCTCGGCTTTCCATTTCTTTCTCTTGCCGATTAGTTCCTACTCTTATCTTTCCCTTTTCACTTTGTTTTTCTCTCCCTCTTTTGGATTCTCTTTCCTTTGGTTTTCCCCTATTTGTATCATTCCTTTTTAGTTTTCCCTTTTATTATTTATAAACGGTCGTATCCTATGGAGATTGCCTACGTATTACGACCCCGCGTGAGAGTTCGTGGAAAATAACTGTAAAGTAGAAGCAGAATATTTTGGGAATTTTCAAGTTTATTGATAGCAACTACGTCTATTACAAAGATTCAAAACCGACTCTGATGCAAAAAGAACTACAGACTCCACTATCCCTACCTTAGCTCAAACAAAACACAGACTCAATCAACTGACTGTCTTTTAACAAAAAAGGGAATACAGACTCCGATAAAAGAAGTACAAGCCCAAATGACCTAACTCCATTAAAAGGAAATACAGACTCAAAAGGCAAACTCTAGTAGACTCAAAAACGACTATGAATACATTAAAGCCCCTGGTGCCCGCGGGGCATCGTTCGGTCTCGCCGCGGGCCTATATGCAAGTTCCCCTTGGAGTCTGTCTAAGTCATTCATTATCTGCTTCACAAATATCATGACTGATGCAAAGAAGGTGGTACGGGTCATGTTCTCGCACATTTGGCATTTCCGGGTAATAGAATGAGCAACGGTTAAGATTCTCTCTCGGATTCTTCCTTTCTCTTGAAGCAACCGCCCTATCTGCTGGGCCCTAGCCTCCAAAGTCTGCTCAAACGCCTGGCTTTGTTCTCGAAGTTGTTGCAAGTCCATTTCTAGCTATGCTAATGCCCTATAACAGTGTTCTCTCTCGATTTTGAAGTCCTTTGCCTGTTTAATCATTCGGTTTTCTGCGGCAGTGGCCTTTTCCTTTAATCTTGCGACCTTATTGTCATATTCTTCTTTTAACTGCTTAACCATGCGAGCCCGTTCTTCTGCATTTTTAGCCAATTGTCTCCGGACCCCAACTAATTCCTTTTCTGCTTTGTCGAGGTCAAAACTGTAATCATTCACCTTTTGCCTTAGATTTGCTATAAGCTTTGTATCTTTGGCACTTCTGACAGGGTTGTCGGCCTCTAGCTTCATCTTTTGTATTTGGGCTCGTAAAACTTCATTCTCCTTGGCCAATTGTTTTCTCTCCCCTTCGTCAGCCGCGGCTTGCAAGCTATTTTCAAATCGGAGGTCTTGGACCTGTTTTTCCAATGCTCCTATGCGGGCCCTATACTCGTTTTTTTTAGCTAACCAAGCCCACTGTTCTTGTGATGAATCAACAAATTCCTGGATGTGAGGTCTTTTGGCCGGTCTTCCGAATGCAACGTCCCTTCTATACCAAGCCTGATAATCAGGCGACACCTCTCCTTTGGCTCGATCCCGGACACAAGTGTTTGCCGCCAAATATTGACATTCGCTCCAAACTTGGCGGACCATTGCTTCAGGAAACTGGCCATCAGGGCCAATCTCAACCACTTGCAAACTAAGATCATCATCCTTGGGTACTATCTGGCATCTCCCCAGCTGCCTCAACACTCGATACGGTGCGTAAGGCTGAATGCTTCTAAGCCCCATCAGAAGAAAATGTGGTCGGGCTGCCGGCATATATACGACTTCATCAACAGGTAGCCATCCCAGTGTCCACTCTATTTGGCCAGCAGTGAGGGACCGAAAATATGTTGTCCAACCCGTGACCCCTTCTGGCAATTTGACCCCTTTAGTTCTTGTGTAAAATTCTTCTATGCATGTTTTTTCTGGAGACCCATAGCTCAAAAACTGAGGGCGATGATACAGATGCTCAATCATCCACATTTGTAATAATAAGTTGCACCCCTCGAAGAAAGTTTCCCCGGCTTTGCAAGCTGTAAGAGCACGGAAGATGTCGGCCAATATCATAGGTGCAAGTGTACTTTTGGCTTGAGTGATTAACGTGCTGACAACCCCAGCTATTTTTATGTCAATGTTCCCATCCTTCCTTGGAAATATTAAAAGCCCGAGGAAAGCCACCATAAAGGCGAAACGTCGATGCTCCTCCCACTTCTGGCGGTTTCCTTTACTACATATCCTACTCTCCGGGTTGTTGAATCCCCCGATATGGCCATACCGATGATATATGAAGCTCAGAGTACAAAAGCCGTTTGCCAGATCTATGTTGTGGACGGTTCTGACTATCTTCAAAGAGTCTAGAAATTTGTGCACGGCTACAACTCTGGGGGCCACCAAGTATTTGTGCCTCAACGGAACCTCACCTTTCCCAATGTAGCCAGCTATTTCCTCTAATGTCGGGGTAAGCTCAAAATCCGAAAAATGGAACACGTTATGTGTTGGGTCCCAACACGTGACCAATGCTCTGATAATATCTCCCCGTGGCACAATATCTAGCAAACCAGTAAGTCCTTTCAAATGTTTCTTGACTGCATCTTGCCCGTCTCCTCCTAAGTCGTTCCACCATAGACGCAACTCCAAAGGGATTTTATGCATGA
>NW_017695366.1:0-3621 GCF_001879085.1 Nicotiana attenuata
AAAAAATACTGCTCTATTGGGACTCTCTTAGATCAAGTTTGAATTTCATTTGTAGATCAAGTTTCAGTGCAACAGAAGGTTAAAAATGGTTTGAGTATCTTCTAGACCTTGTTTGGTTCAAGTTCAGGGACTTTTTGGTTGATTTCGAGTGTATTTTGATCCAATCATATCTGGTTTTCATCTGCTTTTGGTGTTTAATCTGCTGCTAGTCATTCCTGGGTTTGCTGTGGTATTTTTGGATTTGAAAGTGATCTAGCTGCTTTGAATTTGGGCTGCTGTTCGTTACTGCTTTAGCTGACTTCCCTCTTCCTCATTTTTGTTCTAATTTCCAGGTATATTCTTAGGCTCAAGTGATGTGGAAGCTTGTATTAACATGCATGAACATAATCTGCTGTTGTTGTTTAGTTTAAGTACACGCATTTGATCTCACAAGTGATGTACCCTTCCATTGAAATGAAATGAAGTGATGATTCAAGGCTGTGCTCATGGTGAATGTTTATGGATGTGGTTAGTTTAGAACTATGTAATGGTGTAATTTCAGTGCACGTGATATGTTAAAACTTGGACTGTTTGACTCAGTATATCTGAACTTGTATATGAATCTCATAGACTGTTAAGTTGGCTCAGTTAGTTAGTGATGTTAAATCGATTCAATGTGTTGTTAGTATAGCATAGGATAATGTGAGGTAGCTTCCTTTGTTAGTAGTGTTTAACAAATTAACCCCTGTTTCAGTGTTAACTTCAATTCTGTTTTAATCAGGGGAACATGAGACTGGTTTATTTTAGCTGAAATAGCAATTAGATTGTTACTACCGTCGAATCTCAAGCAAAGCCTAAGTAATTGCCTAATTAGTTGATGGGGCTGGGACGGTTGGATTTGCATCCAGGCGCAATTCGCTGTCTCTGCCTGGGCTCGATTTGGGAGCCATGCTTATCAGCTACACTTGAATGTGCCTAATCACACCTGGGCCAACTTTTCTAATAGCAGGCCCCAAAGCGTTGGGCCCTGGACAACATATCCTTGATTCTGAATTATAAATTGGCAAGGCTTAGTAGTCTGTTTAAATTGACACAGCTTCCGCTGGGCCAGGGTCCATGTTTGACTGGATTTTGCTTATTGACTGAAATTTAACTCACATGGCCTGGGCTTGTCTTTGGGCCCGAAGGCATATCTAAGTCAATGATAAATTAATTAGGACTTTTTCCTTTTATTTTAGAGACGAAATTAAGTAGAGAATCGTAGTTGCTTTAGGGTTGGCCTAAAAATAAATGAGCCGAGCCTCGCCAAATCAAAACATATAAATTGTGGGGCCCTCATTAAACGATTATATAAAAAAATTTAGAAACTCGGGACATGCCATTTAGCGAATTTTCATGGCTTCCCACAAAGTTAATAAGACACTAGCCACTTTAGGCGCGTTTTTTTTAAAATAATTTTACCTTCCTAAATACGGGTGCACATTTATGTGACCCAAATCCAAATTTCAACGAAGCCGAAATGTGTTAACAATCACGGGCGCACTGGTGCAACGTGGTTCGAGACGCATTTTTACGACGTTGCAATTCTTATTAAAAATGAAAAATAAAAGTGGTTTACTAAAAAAAAAAAGCATAAGCTAGAACATGTTCTGAAATCAGATAAAAGCAAATACAACAGTTGAGCGACCGTGCTAGAACCACGGAATCCGGGAATGCCTAATACCTTCTCCCGGGTTAACAGAATTCCTTATTCGGAGTTCTGGTTCGCGGACTGTTAACAGAGTCATAATTTCCTCGGATCGGGATTCAACCGGTGACTTGGGACACCATTAATCTCCCAAGTGGCGACTCTGAATATTAATAATAAACCCCATTCCGACTGTCCTTTAATTGGAAAAACTCCTTTGCACCCTCACTGGTGTAGCGAAAAAGGAGGTGTGACAATTAAAGAAATCAATTGGCTATAACTTGCATCTTCGCTGAACTACAATTCCGTCGATACGAAAATCTTTGTATCTCCCAAAGCTATCCCAATTACCATTTAGCTGAAACATAATAGCTATTTTCGACATAATTGACCGTGATTCAGTACAATTGTAGATAATTGATTCGATTTTGCTTGTAAAACTAGAATATACAGTGAAAAACAGAGTATTCGAAAAACAGAGTATCGAAATTGTGAGAGAAACAGAATAATTTCAGGCTTAATTAATGGTGACTAATGCGTTGCAAAAAATCTCGGTAGAATCCTTTACTATCCCAAATTCTCGCTCCTAAAAAGGAATGTTACAGCAGAAATGATTCTTTTTAAAATGATTTGTATAGATTTTGTAGGAAAACGTGTCTAGGGTGGGTAATATTGTAAACAAGGACATTTTTTGTAATAAACTTTTATATAGTGTATAGGGATGAAATTTTCCCCAAAAACTAATGGGTTAATAGGAGCCAAAATGTTTGTAACCCAACCCATTAATCTCTGGGCGGGTTGGATGAATTTGGGCTCAAATTGCTACCCCTAGATCAAGTATTAACTTTTTGACGACACAATAATTGATTCCTTTTGTAAATGAGAACAAATTTGAAATATTTTTTTGTTCAGAGATTGACAATATTGGGAAGAGAATTAGGGATTGAAATTGGAAAAGGAAGGGGGAGAAAACACAGTTACCTGAATAGGCGAAGCAGCTCAGATATTGCCACAATTGAACTTCACAATGGCGGACGAAGATTTACCGTTGAACAATGGCTGAGGAAGAGGAAGAAACTGAAGAACCCCAGGTTGGGAAAATATAGAACTCGGTTTCAATAATCTGACTTCTTCCTCCTCGTTTAATAGCCCTTTTGGCCAAGCTACAAAAATCAGCTTATTTTGAGAAGTGCTTTTTTTCAAAAGTGCTTTTCTCAAAAGTACTTTTGAATAGGCGAAGCAGCTCAGATATTGCCACAACTGAACTTCACAATGGCGGACGAAGATTTACCGTTGAACAATGGCTGAGGAGGAGGAAGAAATTGAAGAACCCCAGGTTGGGAAAATATAGAACTCGGTTTCAATAATCTGACTTCTTCCTCCTCGTTTAATAGCCCTTTTGGCCAAGCTGCAAAAATCAACTTATTTTGAGAAGTGTTTTTTTTTTTTTTTCAAAAGTGCTTTTCTCAAAAGTACTTTTGGTGAGAAACCGTTTGTGTTTGGCTAATTAGTTTGAAAAGTACTTCTGAGCAGCAATTAGTGTTTGGCTAAGCTTTAAAAAACTTCTTCTAAGTGTATTTTTCTCAAAAGTGCTTCTCAAAAAAGTGCTTTTGGAGAGAAGCTACTTTTTTTCTGCTTCTCCAAAACTGCTTCTGCTTCTCCTCAAAAGCACTTTTTTTCCTTCCAAAAGCTTGGCCAAACACCTCAATTTTTTGCCAAAAGTGCTTTTGGCAAAAAAAAAAAAAAAAACACTTTTGGCCAAAAAGAAGCTTGGCCAAACAGGCTATAATTCTATTTGATGTGTTTGAGAGATTTATTTTTTTCTCATTAATATGAAAAGGAGATTTATTCAATTTGTTCTGTTGAGCTAAACTAGCCCAAATACACTCTTAACATGTTGTGATATTGTCTGCACGGTTTTTCCAAAAGCCCTCATACAAATAAGAGATCCCTAC
>NW_017695367.1:0-3620 GCF_001879085.1 Nicotiana attenuata
TGTGGTGATAAGGGTGGCCGAGGTAATAAGGGTGGCCGAGGTAATAAGGGTGGAAAGTGATCGAAATCACTATTGAAATGAAAATATGAGAATGTTGTGAAATCATTGATGTGAAAATGTTGAAGGGGAAATGGAGAGATTGTAAACTTGTTTGGCTTGATTGTTTCCTTTCATGTGTATTTGATTGTTGTTTCTATTACTGTTTGTTACTTGTGTATGGTTTGAGTTTGCTTGGGGCAAAGTTTGTTCATATATACCAGTACAATTCCAGTGTACTGACGTCCCTTTTGCCGGGGATGCTACATTCGTGTTATGATTGTAGGTGGATCCATAGCAGGTACTCCAGTCCACCGACCGTAGCTCCCCTCGCTTCCGTCTGCTGTGTTGGTGAGCCCCTTTCCTTTTGGGGCCCTGTGTGGCTCATGCCGCTTTTATTGGGATCTTGTTTTGGTGTTTGTGTAAGGTATAGCCGGAGCCTTGTTACCGGCAAGTATTGTATTATCTTTTTTATTGTTAGAGGTTCCGTAGACAGTAAATGTGGGTTACGAACTTATGTGATATGTATTTTGTATGTTGGGCTATGTAAGTTGCAACCTCGTTCGGTAATCATGTATGTTGTGTATGTTTTGTAAAAAGGTGTTTTTATTATAAATGGTTATTTCTTTGGTTAATGAGTAATGAAAATGTGGGGTAATTCGTGGGGTAGGAAAGGTACCCAGGTCCGCTTGACTGGGGCTACCCGGTCGGGCGCCGGTCATGTCCCTCGATTTAGGGCGTGACAAACTTGGTTTCAGAGCCTAAGGTTTTAAAGTGTCCTAGGATGTCTCGGAGCCGTGTCTAGTAGAGTCCTTCTTATCGGTGTGTTGTCGACCACATCTATAAGTTGGAGGCTATTCGGACATTTAGGAATTTCACCCTTCTTTGATACTCCAATCGTGCGATAGAGCTCAAGTTAGGGAGCTGATTTCCTCTCTAAGTCTTATTCTCAAGATTGGTGACCTTGATACCATAATCCGCGAATTTGAAGCATGTAAGGAAGGATTGATCCCACCATTGAGTCCGAGTGGATTGCCCAAGGACTTGTTAGGAGAATGTATTGGGCTGTGGATGGATTGGTAAGACATATCGCTAAGAGGGGAGTGTCCTTGTCCCTATTGATGTCTTTTCACCACCAGATCATGTAGTATATAAGTATGTTACCTACGTACGTTAGGGATGTGGAGTCGAGGAGTACCGATTAAGCTATTGCCCTACCAACCTAAAGTCATTAAGTGAGTCAAATCAGATTTCTACTCATTGTATATGTACATCCATATTGAAGAATTCTCATAAACGTGGTCTTAACAAGATGTTGAATAACAAAACATTGCGTGTATCGACTCTTTGAACGAGACGCACTATTCGTGAATCTACTCTATTGTGAATTCTCTTATTTACATTCTTGTGGAATTAAGTTCTATGATTATGCCCTTGAATTGAGTTATAACTCTAGGATTGATACTTCCCACTTGCTTTTCCTAAATTCTCACCAAGGGACTATATCCGATGAATTTCTTACAGAATCTTTTCATTTAATTGGACAAAATCTACTCACTTGTGCCTATACATGCACCGTCGTAGAATTTACCTATGTGTTGTCAAGTTCCATGCAAAGCATCCCAGCGTTGCGATCCTTCTCGAGTCACTCTTTTACTCAGTTGTGTATATAGCTTATACGGTTTGAACAGTCAATTTACTCTCTTGCGAATATCATCATGAAAGCTTCTCACTGCCTAGTAACATAAGAGCATACCATAACACCTCACATGAGTGCACGTCAATCGAAATGGTCACCGTGTGCATAAAGCCTCTCTGAAAATTGGGATCCTCACATCCCCATCATAGGAAAATGTTGTGTTGCCATAACTTTCGTGTCCACTTGGAACACCCCGCAGTAAGTAGCTCACTTTGTCCTAGTATTGTGGTTGCTCGTGGCATGGTCGTATATTGCAGTTGGGAGTTAATATAGCAGAAGCATGTCCAGCTCATAACAAATGTTTACTTTCTCTTTACACCTCTATAACATGTGTTCGTTGTGTTCTTTAGTTAGTGAATCCATTGTGCCAGTTTCCCCACACTTGTTCGATAACCATGAGAGAACATATCCTTCCATGAGTCATTGTAACACTTCCTTTCTCGTACGGACCCCTACTAGGCTCTCTATCAAGACCAAGCACACCTTCGGGGGTTATTATAGCACAACGTTTGTTTCTCTTGTTTTTCTGTATTTCATTAGCATCTGGGTAGTTCTCAAGTCAAAATCCATGAAGAACTCATTATGAACATCTGCAAACCCTCCATGATTATTCTATACTATCTCATTGGGTTCTCATATCACTTCAAGTTCATCAAGGGTTGATAGCATGTCGCAATTGCTGAAATTGAATGATCTCTTTCCGATAATGGATTATCTACACTTGTGCCAGTCCAACGATCTGCTTATCAGTCTATGTCTCGCCTTTTGGTTTCGGGTTGTCCAATGAGAAATACACCTAGTAACACATTCATATGTCAAAGCCTTTCTCTCAGTCAAGTGTTATAGCATCTCCCATTGTGGCCTGTAATAGCTGGTTGTGTAAAAGTGTGTTGTAGTGTTTCATTATGAAGTAGAGTTGCTAAACATAATTGGATTTTAGAATTCTAGAGCTATACATCACGTGACTTCATACAGAGATCTTCTTTCAAAAAAAAATGTAGCTTCTCATAATCGCTTTATATTACCACCCTTCCTAGTGGATACAATGTAAAGGTTACTTCCATAAGGCTCTTTCACTTTCATTTCATTTGTCTTGCATGGTGTGTTGTTTACCCGTAATCTTCAATGTGATATTATCTCAATGTCTTGATTAGTCATCCAACTATACGATTCAATTAAATTCACCTCATTTTTATACTCTACAAGTACCCTTTTCTAAAAGGACACTGAAAGTGGTTAAATCCCCCTTTACTATGGACTTCTAATATCTTCGGCTTAGTTTAAGCTTGTTGGTTCCAAATGGTGCTCATTAGTTTTTCTACACTACTATCTATTTCATCTGATAACTCTCATTGTAAAATTCATTTACGTTTCATGGCATCAAAGAGTAAGTCTTGTAGCATTAAGGAAGGGGACATATTCCTTTTGTTAAAATAAATAAATATTGCTGGTATTCTTTGTTGATGTTATTCTAACAACCATTTACCTGCTCTGCTTATCCATGTGACTAGATAACCCAGGTTACTTCTCCTCGATAAATGCATTAAGACGTCTCGTTCTTTCGAACTTATCCATGGGAGCACTTTGAGGTCTTGTTTTATACCAACTCGTAATGGTTTTAAGTACTTTCTCGTCATTGTTAATGATTTTCTAGGACCACGAGGGCATATCTATTGGGTTTCAAAAAGTAATGATTTTTCCTTAAGGCTCAAGATTTAATTGCCATGATTTCAAACCAAAGTGTACGTCCTTTTCAAAAGTCTTAAATGGGTCGGATTGAATGGGTTACGTGGCCTCCTTCTCACTCGACTTCTAGAATAATTGACTATATCTATTTTCATGTGAGGGGAGTTTTGCTACCCTTGGTATTCCATCTCTTTGGGTG
>NW_017695368.1:0-3620 GCF_001879085.1 Nicotiana attenuata
TTCGGAATTTTGAGGGTCCTCCTCAAAATTCTGCCCCAGTTCCAATAGTAGGGGGGAAAATGAAATTTTTATTAAATTGTGACCGAACCCATAGGGCTGCCAACGTATCCCCTCTTAAACGGGAATCAGGTCAGGCGTAGTTCAAATAAATCATAAAAGGAATCGTAAGTGGTTACACATAGTATCGTTTCACTGCATCTGAATTTATCGGCTTTGGCCAAACTTCTCCGTCCATTTCTGCCAGAATAAGGGCTCCTCCAATTAGAACCCAGTGAACCATGCAAGGACCCTGCCAGTTGGGAGAGAATTTTCCCTTGGCTTCATCTTGATGTGGGAATATTTTCTTCAACACCAGCTGCCCTAGTGTAAACTTCCTTGGCTTAACTCTTTTGTTGAAGGCTCTGGACATTCTGTTTTGATACAACTGACCGTGGCAAACTGCATTCATCCTTTTCCCATCTATAAGGGCTAACTGCTCGTAGCGACCTTTTACCCATTCTGCGTCGTCCAACTCTGCTTCTTGTATGATCCTCAAGGAGGGAATTTCTACCTCGGCGGAGATGACCGCCTCTGTACCATAAACCAGCACGTATGGAGTAGCTCCGGTCGATGTGCGGACCGTGGTGCGGTATCCCAGTAGGGCAAATGATAACTTCTCATGCCATTGTTTGTGACTTTTGACCATCTTCCTTAATATCTTCTTGATATTCTTGTTGGCTGCCTCCACGGCTCCATTCATCTGAGGCCTGTAGGCTGTAGAGTTCTTATGTTTGATCTTGAATGCCTCACACATTGCTTTCATCAAGTTGCTGTTGAGATTGGAACCATTATCAGTGATGATTGATTCCGAAATTCCGAATCGGCAAACAATACGGTCACGGACGAAATCTGCCACAACTTTCTTAGTCACTGCCATGTATGACGCTGCTTCAACCCATTTAGTGAAATAATCGATTGCCACCAGGATAAACCTGTGCCCGTTTGATGCGGCAGGCTCGATCGGTCCAATGACGTCCATTCCCTAGGTGGCGAATGGCCATGGTGAGCTTGTTGCAGTAAGCTCGTTTGAAGGCACCTTTATCATGTCTGCATGTATCTGACAGCGATGGCACTTGCGAATGTACTGGATACAGTCTGTTTCCATAGTCATCCAAAAATACCCTGCTCGGAGTATCTTCTTTGCTAAGACAAAACCATTCATGTGCGGCCCGCATGTCCCTGCGTGCACTTCGTCCAATAGTCTGGATGCTTCTTTTGCTTCGACACACCTTAGCAAACCCAAATCGGGAGTCCTCCTGTACAGGATTCCTCCGCTGTGAAAGAACTTGTTAGATAATCTCCGGAGCATGCGCTTTTGAGTGGCGTTGGCAAGTTCTGGGTATTCTCCTGTTGTCAAGTACTCCTTGATGTCGTGGAACCATGGTTTTCCGTCTGCTTCTTCCTCAACGTGAGCACAATAAGCTGGCTGATCATAGATCTTCACTGGGATGGGATCAATGAAATTCGTATCTGGATGTTGGATCATGGCTGATAATGTAGCTAATGCATCAGCGAACTCGTTCTGGACCCTGGGGACATGCTGAAATTCCGTCTTTGTGAATATTTTCCTTAACTCCTGTATGTGATGCAAGTAGGGGAGTATCTTAGAGTTCTTGGTTGCCCATTCTTCTCGAACCTGATGTATGAGCAAGTCTGAATTCCCGATCAATAGCAGCTCCTGAATGTTCATGTAATTGGCCATCTTGAGCCCCAGGATGCAGGCTTCGTATTCGCCCATGTTGTTGGTGCAAGGGAATCTGAGCTTGGCAGATACTGGGTAGTGCTGGCCGGTTTCTGATACTAGGACTGCTCCTATGCCAACTCCTTTGAAATTTGCAGCTCCGTCGAAAAACAACCTCCAACCCTCGTAGGATTCTGCATTATCTTCTCCTGCAAAGGACACTTCTTCATCAGGAAAATACGTTTTCAGGGGTTCGTATTCTCCGCCAAATGGTTTCTCAGCAAGGTGATCTGCTATGACTTGCCCCTTGATTGCTTTCTGAGTCACGTAAACTATGTCGAATTCACTCAGCAAGATTTGCCACTTGGCGAGCTTGCCAGTGGGCATGGGCTTCTGAAAGATGTACTTCAGCGGGTCCGTCCTGGATATGAGATAAGTAGTGTAGGCACAGAAATAATGCCTCAATTTCTGAGCTACCCAAGTCAGAGCACAACAGGTGCGCTCCAATAAAGAATACCGAGCCTCGTACGGGGTGAACTTCTTACTAAGATAGTAGTTGGCTTGCTCCTTTCTCCCCGTTTCATCATGTTGCCCCAGAACACAACCGAATGCTCCATCCAAAATTGTGAGATAAAGCAATAGAGGTCTTCCTGGCTCGGGAGGAACCAAGACTGGCGGCGCTGACAGGTATTCCTTGATTCTGTCGAAGGCTTTCTGACAATCGTCGGTCCATCTAGTAGCAGCGTCTTTCTTCAGCATTTTAAAGATGGGTTCACAAATGACTGTGGACTGGGCTATGAACCGGCTGATATAGTTGAGTCTTCCCAAGAAACTCATCACGTCCTTCTTGTTCTTTGGCGGTGGTAATTCTTGAATGGCTTTGACCTTTGATGGGTCCAATTCTATCTCTCGACGGCTCACGATGAAACCCTGTAGTTTTCCGGCAGGAACCCCGAATGCACACTTGGCGGGATTCAGTTTCAGATTATACCTTCTCAGTCTGTTGAAGAACTTTCTCAGATCTTCCATATGATCAGTGGCTTTCTTGGATTTGATAATGACATCGTCCACATATACCTCGATTTCCTTGTGTATCATGTCGTGGAAGATGGTAGTCATGGCTCTCATGTAGGTGGCTCCAGCATTCTTCAACCCAAACAACATCATTTTGTAACAATACATCCCCCACTGCGTGATGAAAGCCGTTTTCTCTGCATCTTCCTCATCCATCCATATCTGATGATATCCGGCGAAACAATCAACAAAAGACTGCAACTCATGCTTGGCGCAGTTGTCGATAAGAATGTGTATGTTTGGCAAGGGGAAGTCATCTTTGAGACTGGCCCGGTTGAGATCCCGGTAGTCGACACAGATTCTAACCTTCCCGTCCTTCTTTGGTACTGGCACGATGTTGGCTAACCATGTTGGATACTCTACCACTTTGAGAACCTTAGCTTTGACTTGCTTAGTAACCTCTTCTTTGATTTTCAAACTCATGTCGGGCTTGAATTTCCTGAGCTTTTGCTTTACTGGTGGACAGGCTGGATCTGTTGGCAGTTTATGAGCTACAATGGCTGTGCTGAGGCCAGTCATATCATCGTACGACCAGGCGAATATGTCCTCATATTCTTTTAAAAATTCTGTATATTCTTCCTTTTCTGACAGCGACAGGTGAATACTGATGCGAGTTTCTTTGACATTTTCCGTATCTCCCAAATTAATGACCGCAGTTTCTTCCAGGTTGGACATAGGTCAATTTTCAAAATTCTCAACTCTCTAACGACCTCTTCAGGTATCTCATCTTCTTCTGAGTCTATATCCTTTTGTTGGCGTTGTTTCGTTGCAAGTCACAGTCGTTGGTTCATCGTCAAGATAAGAAATAGTAATGCTGTGTAAAAAA
>NW_017695369.1:0-3619 GCF_001879085.1 Nicotiana attenuata
AAAACATCAGAGAATACCAAGCAAGAATTTACCTCACCAGGAGTTTCTTGAATATTTTCAGTGTCAGATGACCCATGTCCTTCTCCTTCGCTGGCAGAAATAAAATCATCAGACTCAGAGCTTGAGTCAGATTCTTGAGCATGACTTTCCTTCCTCTGACTAGCCTTCAATTTCTCACTTAGAGATTTCCTTAAATCTCCAGAGGCTACAGTTTTTCTAGCTAGCATTTTCTGCCTGTGAAACCTAGGTTTTGGGTTTTCAATAGGAGGAGTAGATGAGGATGTGTTAGAGGGAGATGCTGGTGGGGGAGTGCCAGGATTATCTTGGGGTTTAGACATGATTCTTCGACTATGGAGGAGTTTTGGTAATTTCTGAGAAGAAAGGAGATTTGGGATTTCTGGACAAGAAGAGGGCGATCGGAACTGGAGAAGAGTTTTGACGGTTATGGACTAATGAAGGAGGGGTGTGGTGTATTTAAAGGTGATTAGACTTAAATGCAGTAACGACAGCTTTTCAGAGGTTAAGTAGAAGTCTAATCAAGGTGTAATTCCGGTCTCTTAGTGATTATTAGGCCTCGCTAGATTTTAGGCAAAAATCCCGGTTTTTAGAGTTCTAGGAGAATGAAACTGGTTCAATGCTCAACGGATAGAATTTCTGGGAATTTGATGAATGTAGGACTTCTGCTCATGATTGGAAAAATAATCTTTCTAATTGTGCAGAGTATAGAAAACATACCTGAGCTTTTCATATGAACACATACTGATGAACCAGGTTCTTCATTTAGAACTCTCTTGAACATGCCTCAAATGCCAAAGTAGAAGAAACTTTGTAAGAGAACAGTGAATCATATATATACACATGTCACAGGAGTATACTAATTAAAGTATGAAACTGAGTAAGAATTGATCTAGATATTTACACAAAATTAGAACTCCTAACCAAAAAAAAAATTCAATTTTTTTTCGTTATGCATTCTGAACTGGACCTATTAGGTGATCTTAATCATCCCTAATTCCAACCTATTCCTCTCAAAGTTTTCTCTAAGTACTTTAGTGAAAATATCAGCTATTTGTTTATTAGTGGCACAAAATGCTATTGAAATCAATCCTTTCTCATAGTTATCTCTTATGAAGTGGTGTCTAATAATTATGTGCTTAGTCCTATTATGATGAACAGGGTTCTTTGTCATACTTATAGCACTAGTGTTATCACAAAATATTGGAATACATCCCACTTCAATTTAAAAATCTACCAGCTGTTGTTTGATCCATAGCAGTTGAACACAACAAGAAGCAGCAACAACATATTCAGCTTCAGCAGTAGATAGGGCCACAGAATTTTGCTGCCCTACACTGAAAACAATGTCAGGTCTGCTGGCAGTGAGATACAAGAGTGAACCAATCATACCCCTATACAACTTTTGATCAACTGATGAACCAGGTTCATCAACATCTAATTTAGTGGCAGTTGCAATTGGTGTGTCTATTTCTTTAGATTCCTCCATTTTAAACTTTTTGATTAGCTCTTTTGTATACTTCTGCTGATGGATCATGGTTCCATTTGGACTTTGTTTGATCTGTAAGCCTAAGAAGAAATTAAGCTCACCCATCATGCTCATTTCAAACTCACTCCCCATTAATTTTGCAAAGTCCTTACTTAGCTTGTCAGTGGTGGCCCCAAAGATTATGTCATCAACATATATTTGTACAACAAGGAGATCCTTACCTTTTTCCCTTAAGAATAAGGTACTATCAATTTTACCTTTCTTGTAACCATGCTCCAGCAGGAATTTTGACAGTCGTTCATACCATGCTCTTGGGGCTTGCTTGAGTCCATAGAGAGCTTTGTCTAACTTGTACACATGCTCAGGACATTCCTTGCTCTCAAACCCTGGAGGTTGTTTCACAAACACTTCTTCTTTCAGGTAGCCATTTAGGAAGGCACTTTTGACATCCATCTGATGAAGAGTAAATTCCATATGTGCTGCAAAGGCTATGAGAAGTCTGATTGCCTCTAGTCTTGCAACTGGAGCAAAAGTCTCATCATAGTCTATGCCCTCCTCCTGGCTGTAACCTTGGACCACCAATCTTGCCTTGTTTCTTGTAATTGTTCCATCTTCATCAAGTTTGTTCCTGAAGACCCATTTTGTACCAATGACTGATCTGTCCTTGGGTCTTGGAACTAGATGCCAAACTTGACTTCTTTCAAACTGGTTAAGTTCATCCTGCATTGCATTCACCAATCTGCATCCTGAAAAGCCTCAACAACATTTTTAGGTTCAATGATAGATAGAAAAGCATCAAAAGCACACAGATTCTTTAATTGTGATCTGGTTTTGAGCCCAGATGTTGGATCAGTGAGAATGTTCTCAATGGGATGAGAACTTTGATACTTGTGAGATTTCACAACCAACTGGCTTCTGCTAGATGTTTCAGCCATTTGCTGAGGAACAGGATCATGAACAGGTTCCTTCAAAGAATTTATTTCAATTCCTCTTTGATTAGTTCCCCCTGTCAAGTTGCCATGTATGGAAGAACCTGTTCCATCACCTGTTCCTTTTGTTGGTCCCACTTTGACCTGAACTGATGCTTCAGTCAAGTCCTTTACCAATCTGATGGCTTCATCTTCATGTTCCTGTCTCTCAGAAAGAATGTTAGTTTCATCAAATACTACATGTACACTTTCTTCTACACACAAAGTTCTTTTGTTAAACACTTTATATGCTTTGCTATGTGAAGAATATCCCAAGAATACTCCCTCATCACTTCTGGGATCAAACTTACCTAGGGAGTCTTTACTATTATTGTGCACATAGCACTTGCAACCAATAGCCCTAAGATGGGATATGTTTGGTTTTCTCCCTTTAAGTAACTCATAGGGAGTCTTCTCTACCAGAGGTCTGGTCATGCATCTATTGATTATGTAACATGCAGTGTTTACAGCCTCTGCCCAGAAGCTGTGAGGCAATTTAATAGAAAGAAGCATGGTTCTAGCCATGTCCTCAAGAGTTCTATTCTTCCTTTCAACTACTCCATTTTGTTGAGGGGTCCTAGGGCCAGAGAAATTATGATCTATACCATTTTCATCACAGAATTCAGCAAACTTGGAATTTTCAAATTCAGTTCCATGATCAGACCTAAGGGATGCAAGTTGATTTCCTAATTGTTTCTGAGTTTTTCTAACAAATGCAGTTAACATATCAAATGCTTCATCTTTGGAGGTTAGAAATAGAACACAGGTAAATCTAGAATAATCATCAACAAGCACCATTACATATTTCTTTTCACCTCTGCTCATGGTTCTCATTGGACCACGTAGATCCATATGGACCAGTTCCAACGACTTTGTTGTACTTACCATTTTCTTGCTTTTGAAGGATGATCTTACCTGCTTCCCCCTTGCACATGCCTTACAAACTTTGTCTTCCTTGAACTTGATATTAGGTAACCCTATCACCAAGTCTTTAGAGACTAATTTGTTAAGCTGATTTAGACTTGCATGATCAAGTCTTTTGTGCCACAGGAGGGGATCATTGACCAACACACTTAAACAAGTGAGTTCACTTTCTGAGAGAGTAGACAAATCTACAATGTAAATATTGTTAACTCTTTTTCCCTGC
>NW_017695370.1:0-3619 GCF_001879085.1 Nicotiana attenuata
AAAGTGCCCCATTATGATAACTGGGGACTTAACCAAAAATCCCTTAAAAAAGTCAAGGGATAAAACCACCAATTAATAAATTAAAAAAAGGCAACAAAGGAGTAAAATATTCAACTTGTCACTGAAGGGGTTGGAACTTCTGAAGTTGCAATGTCGATCTCACTTTCAGAAGCAGCTGTAGGCACGATAGCAATTTCTGAGGAAGTAGCGGCAGTTGGGCTTGAAGTGTTAAAGTCACCGAGGGAAGCAAGAGTCACGGGTACTTCAGCTTCCACGGACTGTATCAGTGAAGTTTCACCCTCGGGAGCTGGAATTGTAACATTTTCAACTTCAACAGAAGCGGCTCCTTCATTTAAAGGTTCCTCAGCCACGGGAGTTTCATCTACTGGTGAAGGAAAGTCAAGGGGTTGTTGAGTCATTGCAATGGTTTTCAAAACTTTAGCCAATTCTGATTCTAAATCAAAGTTTTCTTGACTGGCTTCAGTTAAGGCATCACGGCGGGAGTTTAAAAAGGCCCAGCTCACCTCTGTGTTAAAATTCTCCTCAAGAAGCTCATAATCCTTTTCCCACGAGGCAAGATCATTTTTTAACATTTGATTTTCAGCCAAAGTGGAATCAAGGGTAGCTTCAAGGGAAGCACGAGAATTCTCTAAGGCACGAACCTTATCAGAGAAAATTTGCAAGTCAGCCTGAGCTTGAGACAAGTTTTGAACTAGCTCTCCCGCGTACTCCTCTTTCTTGCTCAACAATACCTTCGGCTCTCTGATTTCTTCACTTGATTTAGATAACTGTTCTGAAAAAGAAGACTCGAGACGCTCTCTTTCTTTCTCAGCTTGACTCGAAGAAGCTTTTACAATCGCAAGCTCTGAAGTTAATGCCCTCACCTGCTGTTCCAGGTTATTCTTACTCTCTTGTAAATCCTCTATTGTTATTTGGGCACTATCAAATTGGCTCTTCCAGTTAGCTGCTTCCAACTGAGAGTCACGAGCTTCCTTCTCTGAATCAAGAACAACCTTTTCAGAGTCACGTGCCACCTTCTCTAGTAAGGAAATTCTGTTCATCAACTCTGTACCGATAAGGATGGCCTAAAAACGATAAGGAAAGAAAAATTAGAATTCCGGAAAAATTCTGGTAAAAGTAAAGAAAGAAGGGTCATACCTTCAAAGTGGAATGAACTATGTCGTTCATCAGAGTTAGGCAACTGTGACTGTCCATTTTCTTTTTCTCAATATCCCCAATTAAGGGTTCAAGCCAAACATCTGCTCCGCCAGACTTCCTTAAAAGACTGCTATTAGCAGGAACCTCAAGTGTTACACACCTCATAGCCATGCTTTTACTACTAGAACCCTCTTCTACATAATGAGTAGAAGAAGGGGGAACTATAGAAGGAGGAATGGTAGAAGAGGTGAAAATAGTAGTAGTCGAAGGAGTCGAAGCAGGTAAGGGAGCAGAAATTGACAAAGTTGGTAAGAAAACACTTGAGGTTGGAGGAGAAACAGAAAGAACATAAACGGAAGATGAGAGAGGGACTTCATCTAAAACCGGACCTAATCCACCACTCTCGAAGCCCTCAATAAAGAGGCGATGAGTGGATTCAGGGGTGTCCCTTGGAATGGTCTCTTCATCAGAGGTAATGGTGACGAGATCGGAGATACGAGCAAGAGAGATCTCAGTTTCATCCTCAGAAACAATGCGCCTCCTAGTTCTAGGACGAGCTGTCAAAGAGGTATCATCGTCTTCATCGAAGTCAGAATCCTCTTCAACCACTTTCCTCTTTGACAGCGTGGATTCTGTTCTTTCCAAAGCAAGAGGAGTACCGGAAGAAGCTCGCAGGGTAATGGCTACTTCAGCCGACATCCCTCGAATAGCAAATCCTGACAATAAGAACAATAAAAAGTTAAAAGAGGGGAGAAGATTTAACACATGAAAAGCAAAGAGGAATGTATACCGTGAGTTTTCACTTTCCAACCATGTTTGTTGGAAATATATTTCCAAGTTCGTGCCTCCATAGGCACGGCTTTCAAGATAGCATCTACCCAACCACGGAAATTAGGAACGGGTTCCACATTTTCCATGGTTGCTACAAAAAAGCAAAGGAATAATAATAAAGTTAGAAAAGAAGCCGAAATAATGAAAGCAGATACGGCAAGGAAGAAAATACTTACGTGCAAAGTTCCATTTCTCAGGAAAAGGAATATTTGATTCACCCACCAAATCAATTATGGGAACAGCAACAAACCGAGTGTACCAGCCACGGTCGTTAGTATCTTCAGGGTTAACCAAAACCCTCTTACTTCTTGCAGATAAGGTAAAAACACCATTGCGGAATAGCTTGGGGTGATAAAGATGAATTAAATGAGGGAAAGTAAAATCAACATCAGCTTTGGTTGACATATACCTCAAACAAGCTATTGTTCTCCATACGAGGGGACCAACTTGAGCCAAACAAATTTTGAAAAAACGACAGAAATCAAGTATGACTGGGTCAATAGCAGGAATAAATCCCAAAGTAAAGGGATAGGTGTAAACGAAAGAAAAACCAACCTTATAAGAAGATATTCTTTGATGTGGGGTAGGGATAACTATTTGGGTGTCATCTCTCCAACGGCAGTCTCTTCGAACAATTTGAATCAAAGGCTCAGTAATTGAAGAGGGATATTTATCAGCTCTCTCTAATTTAATCAGTTGGTCACGAAGGGATTCTTTGCCGTGTTCGAAAGATAAATCTGATGGCACAATTTCTTCAACCAGAGGCTCTTGGTTAGAGTCAGAAGGTTCTTTACCCTTAGAAGATGATCTGTTAGAAAGAAAGCCTCTAGAGATATTGCCAGAACTAGAAGAAAGAGCGATGGAACTAGAGGTGCCACCACGAACCGACCCTGTACCCCGAAGCGTACCTCCTCTACCTCTTCTGTGTCTAGCAGGAGCATTGGGGAAGCTATCAAGAATTGGGACTCTTTTAGGGTTAGGGTTTGAAGACGACATAGTGAGAAGATAAGAACAAAAGGAATGAATTGAAGAAGAAGTGAATGAGAGTAAATAGCAAGAAATTTGGTAAAAAGCTTGTGAAGAAGAAGATAAAGGAAAAAGGGGGTAAGTTTATATATAAACTTAATCGTCGATAATTAAGAAGTGTAATGATGAAAAGCCTATAATAAAGGCAACTATCACTTCGTGAATAGTGGAGTTAAAAAAAAAGCCTTAGAAAAAGGCTGCAAAATCGCAGAACTAATGAGAGGGTGACACGTATATGGTGCATTAAATAGAAGGGACAATTGAAGCGTCGATACTGTCATAGCATTGATTATGGTAAAAATTCCCTTTTTTATGAAGATCCACTTCCCAAATATTTAATTGGTAAATAAATGAAAAGTGAAGGGACTATCTGTATTGGGAAAAAACTGAATTCACATTGAAGGTGACGTGGCATGACACGTGGATCGGTCAAATAGTCAAAGCAGGATGGTCAGTTAAGAGGCACGGGCGATATCAGATACGAGGAGAAGAAAGTTAAATAGGCACGAGAAGCTATTCAAAAGATACGAGTCTTGTATCTATTTAACTTAATTAAAGTCAGGAGGTCAGAGGAATTGAAGATATGAATCTGAGGGCATAAAAA
>NW_017695371.1:0-3619 GCF_001879085.1 Nicotiana attenuata
TATATATATATATATATATATATATATATATATATATATATATATAATCCGGGGAATAGTAGAGTTGATGTGGCACCTCTCATAGATGAGGATTGCTATTTATATTTTTTCCTGTTTTTTTTTTTGGCTTTTTCCCATTTAAGTTCATGAAAAAAACTCAAAAGGTTCATTCTCTTCCTTACAAAAAGCACCGACACCTTGCAGCAATTAATAAAATAACTGAAACGGGAATATTACAGCAATTAATAAAAGAACTGAAACGGAAATATTACAGCAATTAATAAAAATAAACTGAAACGGAAACGTTGCAACAGTTAATCAAAACAACTGTAGAAACTTGAAAGGTCGCCTGTCTATGTAATACTAGATGAGTAAAGGCCCGTATACGGGCCCAACATTGTAATTTTATTAAAATTATTATTTGTTAGTGTTTAGTTAATTAACTTTTGAGGTTTAACAAGCTATATTTTTTAAAATTACTTTTGAATATAAAAGTATTTAGATTGAAATCGTCTTCAAATAGTATGGATAAATGAAAATCATTTGATTTTTATTTTCAAATTGCTTTAAGATAGTATGGTTAAATATGAAAATCTTGTAAATATCGATACTTCTTTTTGTTGTTGTATTATTTAAAAATTAATTTTATTTTCTCTATGAAAACTTCTATTTGAATAAAACAAAATTAATAATTTTCCAAAATGAGAAAAATAGTGGAAATGAGCATTTGCACTGCACAAATAGTCTAATCAACACATGCATTGTGATTCAAAGGAGAGTTGTGGCTAGAGGAATGTGGGGTCCACGTGTATTTTGTATTTAAGAAATGCAAACGTGAAATTTTTATTAAATGACATATGTTTTGCCTATTTGATGATTTTGTGTATGTTTGGTGTGACGTTAAAAAGGTAAAATCTTGAACTAAGGATAATATTTTTCCTTCTGAAGAATACTAAGTTTGAGATAAATATTTTTAAAAAAATTAAATACTTGATCGACTATACAATTTTGCAAGGATTAAAGGTTAGTGCATTCAAAACACATATTACTATTATGACTTGTAGGTTGACGGTAGGATGTACCACATGTTTTGATTATCTTTTTTGTAGTTTCAACTTTAATCCTTCATCATTTTTCCTACCCAAGGCAGTGGAGTATCTTTTATATATTTATCAATTTTTAGCTGTTTATTTACTTTAAATTTTGATTTATTACTTCTCTATATTATTGTTGGATCTTTTTCTCTACCCCCTATAAATGTTTAATATTAATTAATTACCTTTATGTGGAGAATATTATTAGGTATTTATTATACATATTTTTCTTTATTTACTGTGTATCAATGTCGTTTGGTTCTTCATCTTCTTTAATATATATTTTTATACAGTATAGAGTTTGATGAGCTTCCTCTGACTTTCAAATATTGTTGGAAACAATATAGCAAACAACTCAAATTTTGAAAAAGCTCGAAAGCAAATATCTGTATGATATCTGAGATTACTAAATTTGTTTCTGAATAATGAATAAGGTGTACTTTTAAATAGATTATTGGTGGGTCAAATATATCATGCATACCATGTTGACCCAATGTACCATGCATGCCACGTTAACTTTCATACAAGAGCTGTATGATACAAAGTGAAAACAACTCAAAATCGAATTAAGTAGTCCAACACACGATCTCGCAGTTATGTCACTCAACTCCTGTAATTCACTATCAATTCACGTAACTTTGTTACTACCTAAAAGATGATTGAAAAGTATATAAGGACGATTGCATTGGAATGATAGAGTTTATTGGATGTAGAACTCTGTTAATTTGAAAGAAAAACGAACTGATTAGTCTAGACATAAAATTTAAGGATAATACTTTGCCGTTATATATATACACACAAAAAATTGTGATACATAAGATATTTTATGTTTGCGTTTTAACTTTTCCATATGTATGTCTTATAGATATTTATTTTTTCAAATTGCTATAATTTAAATTTTATTCTTTATATCCATTAAATTTATAAAAAAAATTATCCGACTGCGCGAAGCGCGGGCAAGTTAACTAGTATCTATATAAAACGCGCTTCTAAAGAGCGCTATACTTTAATGTCACTCCGTTTGGGACGTTAAGGCATAGCGCTCTTTAAAAGCGCGTTTTATATAAAACTCTTTTAATAAATGCGTTTTACCTGGAAGCTGATAAGACGGCTATGTAAATCACGGTTTATAAAAGCGCTATACGTAAATCGCTTTTATAAACCGCGCTTTACATATATAAGTACTCGTCCCGTTCCCCTTTTCACCCCCACCCCCCGTTCTGGCAGAAACATCCCCCCGCCCCCCCCCCCCCACCATTAACTCGATAAAAAACTCGAGTGGACCCCACCAGTCCCATAAAAACTAATCAAAGTTGGTCCCACATCCTAGCCAAGCCTTCTATTATTGTGGGTTGCTTGTTTCGGAGTAAATTTTCAAATCTTCAACTTTCTAAAAAACGTAAATCGAGGTATTCCGATTTAGTTTATGTCGAAACTCGTATAAATAATGCATATTAGTTGTTTCGAATGTGTTCCATGTTGTTTTGTGTTTTTATTTTGCGATTAAATTGGTATGTTATTTTTATCCGGACTAAGATGTTAATGTTCTAAAAAAATATGTAAAATTTGCGAAATCATTATTATTTGTTACTAAAAATGTTAATAAATTACTATTACTGTTTTATATGTATTTTGTGAATGTTTTGTGATTAAAATATATTTGTTTGTTTTTTATCTGGTTTATATTATTTATTTGCTTAAAGACTAGTATAGTGCCCTTTTAGGATAGTAAAATGTAATACCTTTAGCATAGTAAAATATAGTGCCATTTAGTGTAGTATAATGTAGTGCCTTTTAGCGTATTTTTCCTGTAGTTTAACTATATTTTATACTCAAAAATACGTCAAAATAACTGATAGATCAAACACAAACTCTGGCCAATTATAGTCAACATATATTTGGTGCTACTAGGCTGCACATATCGAGTCTGGAACCCATATATGAATATTTAATAATTATATATTGTATAATTATTAAATTTAATTATTTAAATTACAAACAAACATATAAAATTATAGAACTAACTTGTAAAATAATAAAACTAACACATAGAAGAATTAAGGATAAATTGGTGCTACTGGGCCGAAAATATCGAGCCTTGAACCCATATGTGAATATTTAATTATTGAAATTAATTATTTAAATTACAAACAAACATATAAAATTATAAAACTAACATGTAAAATAATAAAACTAACACATAGAAGAATTCATGATAAATTGGTGGTAATAGGCCGCAAATATCGAGCATGGAAACCATATGTGAATATTTAATTATAAAAATTAATTATTTAATTTACAAACAAACATATAAAATTATAAAACTAACACATAGAAGAATTTAGAATATCATGGTGCTACAGGGCCGCAAATATCGAGCCTGTAACCCATATGTGAATATTTAATAATTAAATATTGTATAATTGTTAAAATTAATTATTTAATTTACAAACAAACATATAAAATTATAAAACTAACATGTAATTAGTGTTGTTTAATTTACAGTAGACGACATGGAGGTGCCG
>NW_017695372.1:0-3619 GCF_001879085.1 Nicotiana attenuata
CTGGTTCAATGGTGTACTTTTTCCTAAGACAATTTTGCAATGCCACATATGCTGAGCCTGGCACCTTTATGGACTATCGTCATCCTGGAAGTCGGCTCGGAAGTGACTCGTCTTGTCGACCCTTGGTATGACCTGCTTCCTACCAGCTTGTCTCATAACTCGGATAGGGACATAAGGGTAGGTTCCTCTCAAACCGATCAGTATCAGAAATGGCGCATCCCTAGATTGGATGATGAATTCTTCAGTAGGGAACCACTCGAACATCCATTGCACTCTATCCTCAGTTAGATTGTCAAAGAGTTCGACCCATTCTCTAGCATTCTCCGGTTGGGCGAACATGTTGGGCATGTAATTCATTCGCTTCGGGTGATGAAAGGCGATATGATCGTCCCAGTCTCTACGATGGATTTCCTGTCGGTACTCACCCTTTTGGAGGTGTTCCATGAGCCATAGTTGGAGTAGCAAATTACAACCCTCAAAATGCTTGGCTCCCTGTTGACATCTTTCTAGGGCTCGATATATTTCTGCAACTATCATTGGCACAAGGCTGAATGGCTGTCCATTAATCCTTCATCAAGGTTTTGGTGACCATGGCTAGCCTGGTATGGATTCTTGTTTTCTTCATTGGAAACACTATCATCCCCAAGAAACGGAACATGAAGACAAAGACCCTTCGATGGATATGCCCCAATAATGTGAGGGCGAACTCGTCCAGATAAGTACGGTAAGATTTGCTGTGACCGTACCTTTCATACAAATAGTCAAAGGGAATGTATGACTCCTTCAAACATGTCAAGTCGGGATTCTTCTTTAGACCTATCATTTTGAGAAAACCCCTACCCTTGCGATTTTTCGGCATTAGCAATCCTGGAGTTTCCCAGGGTATCCCAGCTAGTCCTCCTATTTCCTCAAGCAAATGTGTCATCTCAATGTGTCCAAAGCGAAATACCGACCTATCACAATCCCAAAATAGAGTTGCAGCTTCTATGATTTTGTTTTTAGGTTGAATTTCTAGGAGAGAAGGCAGGTTCCCTAGATGCTTCCTGACAAGGGCTTGATCGCTGGAATGAAGATCTCTCCACCAATTCAGCAATTTAGGGTGGATGCTGGTGACCATGCCGAATCTGGGTACTTCGTGCCTCATTGCTGCAAGACAAAAGTGTTAGACCCTTTTCCCCCACCAGACTCGACTATTAATATCAATAATTAGCATAAGAAGCATTTAGTTCTCCAAACGAATGCACAGAACGTGGCAGTGTCCATTTGGGTTTCAGAGAAACCCAGTGGACTTTGGACAAGGCTATCTTAAAAAGTCATTATGCGAACAACATAACTGACTCGGCTAGGTTTGACCATGATGCATGCATAATTCAAAGAGAAATGGTTTCTATGGGGTTTTAGACTGGTACCCTTGAGCGGACAACTCAAGAGGGAAAGGCGCGGAACTGTCTACGGCACCGCTGATCGACTAGTTTTACCGCAAATATTCCTTTGCCAAATTTAGGGGGTGATAATATTGGAAGGGCGCAACCACTCATTATAAACGTTGCTATAGTATTTTATTTGGCACGAGTGGAATATGATGTTGAAAAATGCAATTACAATAACTAACAAGTTGTCATGTATTTCCACGTTCATAAAGTAATAATTACAACAGTTTCTCATAATTTACAATAGCATTGAAGGAAAGCGATAGAGGAAAACATTAAAGAAAATAAACGAAGAGTCAAGTCAGTTTCGTAGTAGAAGAAAAAATAGATATTTAAAGGCATTTAAGCAAGTAAAGACATGTAAAGAAGCATAAAGTCACAAATAGCATGAAATGGTAAAAGCCTTAAAAAAAATCCCCAGCAGAGTCGCCATGCTGTCGATGCCCCCTTTTTCTCGCAAAATCGGGTTTATGACATTTGGGCGGACAACTCTTTTCCTTTTGGGAATTGGATTTGCAATTTAGAAGAGTCGCCGCCTAATGATTAAGTACATTAGGACACTAAAAATGAATTTGATTTAGAAAACCAGAGGTTGGGTAAAGGCTTGAAATTATCTCGAGGGGAAGGTGTTAGGCACCCCTCAAGATCCACTAGTGTGGTTCTCCGCCATGCTACAATTGTGACTTTAAATACAAACAGCAAGTAATCAAGCAAGCATTGTAAATACTAGGTAACTTTCACATAACGGTTGCAAATAAAAGAAGTACAAGAGGTTTAAAGAGTGCTGAAATTTGGAAGAAGGTAATTTTATAATTAAAGAAAGATACACAAGTAAAGGAGAAGGGGTCAAATAACTGATGCAAGTAATTCAAAAAAAAAAAAAGTGAAAGAGGCGGAAGTTTGGGGAGAAACAGTACTGAAAATCAGACAATTAAAAGAGATTTTGCATAATAAGTGCAAGTGATTGAAGTAAAAGAAGAAGTTAAAGAAACTGAAAACTAAACAGCTTTAAAATTCTGGAAAAAGGAAGTAAACAAGTAAAGAGGGAGGGGGGGTCCTAGGTTTATAAATAACACGGATCACCCCACACAATACTCGGTAACCATTTATACACGTGGTGTTATCGCGTGGTCATCATATCCATGTCTACCCTTACCACCCCGTTAAGGTATTAAATCGCGGAATGGTCTCGTTACTTATTGCCTGCTATTGCCCATCCCAATCCTATCAGCCCCGGAGGTATTAGGGACTACTAGTCCTAAAGGGGAGGGAGAATTGGCTTTTAGAGTTTAAAAAGGACAAAAGTCTAAGGCGACATTCAAAACATACATGACAAATATGGGGAAGCACATAACAAACAAGGCTCAAACAAACCTCCTTAAAACATAAAGAACATATAGTTTTAGCATGTCTTTCAGATACTGATTAGGTCTTTAATTAAACTTAAACGTTAAGGCATGGCTGATTTATCACATATTTTTAGATAAGAAGTCCAAATTAGGCATGCCTGCTGGTTGTAATTATTAAAGACTGGCGTAGTTAATTAATTACCTAATGGCTTGCCTAGGTGAGACCTATGGGCATGATATCTAGCAATGCGAAGTATACTGTTTTTACAGAAAGCAAACATAAGCTCTGCAGATGATGAGTATCAAAATTGTTGATTTTAGGCTTGACTCAGATTCAGTTGATTACCCTTATAGACATGCTTTCTAGGCGTGATTTATTTTAAAATATTTATAGAAGTGCGAGAAGCCTATAGTCATGGTATCTATATGAGTGCAGAACCTCAAAGGCATGGTATCTATATATGCATAAGTGCAAAACTATAAGTAGGATTTCTATATGAAATGCACAAGTGCGGAACTATAAGCAGGATTTCTATATGACGTGCATAAGTGAAGAACTATAGGCAGGATTTCTATATGAAATGCATAAGTGCAGAACTATAGACAGGATTTCTATATGACATGCATAAGTGCAGAATTATAGACAGTATTTCTATATGACATGCATAAGTGAAGAACTATAAGCAGGATTTCTATATAAAATGCATAAGTGCAGAACTATAGACAGGATTTCTATATGATATGCATAGATGAAAAGCAGGATGAGATTGCAGGAATAAACACCTAAGAACATGATGTCTACCCACATGCATACATGAGTGACCATCCCTTTCACTCTAT
>NW_017695373.1:0-3619 GCF_001879085.1 Nicotiana attenuata
ATTTTCCCATTCCGGTGCGTTTCCCCTTGATCGAAACCCTTTCTCTTTTTATTCTTTTGTTAGGTTGCGCTTAACTCTTTCCTTCACTGAAAACCATGCATAGAAATGGAAAGAAGCTGCTCGTTGGGGAACCTATCATTAATCTCAATACCATCACATGGTCTCCTCTCTTCCTCTAACCGGGACAAATGGTCCGCAACTTGATTCTCGCTTCCCTTTCTATCCACAATCTCTAAGTCAAATTCCTGAAGGAGTAGCACCCACCTCATCAGTCTTGCTTTCGAATCCTTCTTAGTCATCAAATACCGGAGGGCTGCATGGTCCGTGTGTATGATCACCTTTGCCCCCATAAGATATGGTCGAAATTTCTCCATCGCAAACACAATAGCCAATAGCTCTTTTTCCATCACCGTGTAGTTTCTTTGGGCCTCATTCATCGTCTTGCTAGCGTAATCAGAATGTGTTCCATAGAATCTTCTCCCCCGCCTTCAACCATTTTGGAACAGTGCCCGGGGCTGCCAAGTACTCGGCCAACCAGGGACGCACCTCCTCACCCATTGCTAGCTTCGCTAAGTATTCTGTTTCATCCTCCTCTTTGAACCCCAAATATTCATTCAAGGACTTCCCATCAAAAACCACCATTTTATCCCGCACCTTCGTCGCCTTTGTGTCCTTAACCACATGAGAAACATTGCAATAGAACTCTTTTACCATATGCTCATTGGCATCAATACACCTCTCCTTGAAGAAGCCCCAGCCATCTCTAGTACGGAATTGCTCTTGCACCTTTGGGTTGAGAGGTAGAAGATCACTGTCAATGAATTGTCTCTCCGGGATCAATTTCCTCACGGGCCACCACTCTCTAAATTTGTGGAACGCTATCTCACTCACAAATCTGTCTGCCCAGGCTTCAGGTTTTCTGGTTCGATCAACTCCCCCGACTTGAGGCTCACCTCCCTCACCATATCCTGCACTCTCCCCAGATAATGAAGATGTGGGGGAGGTGGAGTATTGTTCCTCACTTCTTGATACGGACTCATCAGACGAATTCGAAATTACATTGACCGGTTTCTTGGAGGTGGGTGAAGGTGGAGGAGTGTCATGTAATTGGAATGGGTCAGAGGTGTGAGTGGGGGCTGATTCTGAGGTGATGCTCCGGGAGGGTGCATACTCACTCCCCGAAGAGTGGGAGGCAGCCCTATCAGCAGCCCGTATCAGCTTACGGGTCTTTTTAATGTTTGCCCGGGCCTGGGGAGTGAGTTTAGCAATTCTCTTTCCTTTTCCCCCTCGGGAGGAACTACCTCTCCCGGGTTGTTGTTGTTCTGTACCTCCTCGTTTCTTAACCATGATCTGCAAAAATACACGTCTAACATTGTTAGTTTAAGCACATGCAGTGAATTAGATGAGTTACACAGGAGGAGAAAACACAGGTAATTTGCATAACACAGAAACAGTACATGGGGGCGCGGACCGCGTAGGTTTGGAGCGCGGACCGCGCAGGGCATATGCCCCTGGTGAAGCTCTCTGAATCCCCCCAACGCGGTCCGCACTGATATGGACCGCGACCGCGTTGGGCCAGCACGGACCGCGCAAAAATGTGACGCGGCCGCGCTGGGTAAGTTAGGCACCCACAGAAGAATCAACGCGGACCGCGCAGAAAGGACGCGCGGCCGCGCTGGGCCATGTAATTGAACTGAGTTAGGGTTTAGCATTTTGGTCCATTTTTCATCAAGTCTTTGAGTCCTAGTTGTCCCTACTCAATTACTCATATAGAAATTCATGCCCAATGTTCAAGACAAACACAAAAAACTAACCTAATCATTAAACCTAAGAAAAATGTGAAGAAAGAAGAAGCTATACTACTGGGAAGCAAACAAAATAATTAAAAATTAAGACTAATGAATGAAATGTGCAAGAAATGTTACCAGGAATTATGAAGATTCAAGCTACTTGATGCAAAGGTCTCAGATGAACAGTAAAAATGAGGCTCAGGAAGTTAGAGTGCGAAAAGGGTAAAGTGAGGCCTAAGGTCTCTATTTATAGAAAACAGTGGGACCCCCTACTTACCTACCAGCGCGGCCGCGCAAAAATGGCCGCGGACCGCGCTGGGTTTAAGTCCAGCACACTTGAACCTAGTTTCCCACGCGGACCGCACTGTTATGTAGCGCGGCCGCGCGGGTAACTTCAGAGACTTACACCCCCTAGCACAAGCCAGCGCGGACCGCACTGATTTGTAGCGCGGCCGCGTTGGCAAACTTCAGAGACCTGACTTTTTGTGCTTTTGTTTTGCACTGCTTCAACATTATCCCTGCAACATCTCACAAACCATTAGCCCAAAAATCCTAGTCTACAAAGAAAATCAAAGAAATAGAAAAAGACATGGGTTGCCTCCCAAGAAGCGCCTGATTTAACGTCGCGGCACGACGCATGTTACCATCATATCACTTCAAATGAATGTGTGCCACCACGTGGCTGTCATCAAACTTTCCCAAATAATGCTTGACACGATGCCCATTGACCCGAAATACTTCACCATTTTGTTTTGAGATCAAGAGCACCAAAAGGAGTCACAAATACCACAAAGGACCACTCCACTTAGACTTGAGCTTGCCCGGAAATAACCTCAACCGGGAGTTGAAAAGAGAACCATGTCGCCCACTTTGAATTCCTTTTCCCGAGCATATTTGTCGTGAAGGTACTTCATCTTGTCCTTATACAAGGACGAGATGGAGTAGGCATGAAATCTAAACTCATCAAGTTCATTCAATTGCTCCACACGGAGATTGGCTGCAACATCCCATTCCAAGTTCAACTTTCTCAACGCCCACATAGCCTTGTGTTCTAATTCCACCGGAAGATGGCAAGCCTTACCAAACACCAACCGATACGGAGACATACCAATTGGAGTCTTGTAAGCCGTCCGATAAGCCCAAAGAGCATCATCCAATTTCTTCGACCAATCGGTCCTATTAGCATTCACCGTTTTGGACAAAATACTCTTTATTTCCCGATTTGAGACTTCCACTTGACCGCTAGCTTGCGGATGATAGGGGGTGGTCACTTTGTGGTTAACTCCATACTTAGCAAGCAATGAGTCGAAAGCCTTGTTGCAAAAATGGGACCCCCATCACTAATAATGGCCCGAGGAGTACCAAACCTCGTGAAGATACTCTTTTTCAAGAATGCTACAACACTTCGGTCTTCATTGTTGGGTAAAGCCACGGCTTCCACCCATTTTGAGACATAATCCACCGCCACAAGAATATAAGTGTTACCACAAGAGCTCACGAACGGACCCATGAAATCGATGCCCCAAACATCAAAAATATCCACCTCGAGAATAGTATTGAGGGGCATCTCATCCTTCTTTGAAATACCGCCGGCTCTTTGACATGCATCACATCTCTTCACCAAGTCACTAGCATCCTTGAACAATATCAGCCAATAGAATCCGCAACTCAAAACTTTTGAGGCCGTCCTCACTCCCCCATGATGGCCTCCATAGGGAGAAGAGTGACACGCATCCAATATGCTTATTTGCTCACTTTCCGGTACACATCTTCTTATCACCCCATCCGTGCAAATTTTAAACAGATACAGATCATCCAAATAGAAATCC
>NW_017695374.1:0-3619 GCF_001879085.1 Nicotiana attenuata
TTGTTTTCATGGAAATTTTGAGAAAACTGAGATCTATGGGAGTTGGATTTCAATTTTCTGAAACTTGCGGAGAAGAGAAGGGATTTTTTGATGGCTGAAAAAACTTCTTACTCAAGGCAAATGAATGCCTATTTATAGGTGAACTTAGGTCCAATTTCAGATTTTTCCCTTTACCCCTTAGTCCCTATTCTAATTTCAGTGTTTACCCTTTATTTTCTGACTTGTTACACAAGCAACTACCTTAAGTTTATTATAACCTACACTATAGTCCGTCCTAGAAGGTTCTATACTTGTTACAATCCCTATTCTATCCTTACCCCCCTTTAAAAATTACCAAATCTGATAAAAGTACCCTTTTCCCATGCCTAAACTACCCTTTGAACCTCCTGAAATTACTGGCCAGACCAGAACCCCTTTACTGTAATTGCTGGTCACTATCTTGTTCAGCTATAGCCAAAAGATCCCACCAAATTGAATTTTTGCACAATTAACCAATCATGAAATCCAACCTAACCATGAACTACAAATTGCAGCGACCACTCATGAATCAACTAATCAAACTAAACAAAAATTAGACCTACTGGAGTAAATTTAAATCAAACATGAAGACTGAGAGCAGTACCTCCACAATCAAATCATAAAACTTAATTAAACCCTAAACATGGAACTGTTAATACGATTACTAGTTAAACTGATTTAAACTAAACTAAACTAATTAATGCTAACTAACAGCAACCATAAGAGATTACTAATCAGTTCAGATGCTGAGGAACAAATTGAAATCCAAACAAAGCTCAAACAGGATCGACCAGACTCGAAACAAATCGTAAACTAAACTTAGAACAGATACGGAACCCCAAAAATAAGCATCAAAAATAGAAGTAATCAGTAAACTTACTGAATCAGAGCATTCGATTGACCATGGGGAAACTCTGACCGGCCATTTGTTTGAATCCTCCGGGACTCTTGACACGTAACATCCCCAATCGTGTGTTTTCCAAAAGAACACACATGATTAGGGAAATTACGGTCCAAAATCCCCAAGATTTTCTGAGTTAGGGTTCTGCCAGTCTAAGATCTAAAATTCGAGGAGTTTTGGCAACATTCGAAAGATTCTGGTTAGGGATTCAGGTAAAGGAGAGGGAGGGGAGTATGGGGTGTAAGTTTGGTAGGGTTTGGAAGAGATAGGGTTTTGGCCGGATTTTTGATTCGATATTTGAGCAGTTCCGGCCATATTCGAGGTAAGTGGCTATGGGGGTTGGGTAAAGGAGGTCAAGGCGGTCCCATGGTGTTAATTTGGGACCGTTTGGCATAACCGGCGACTTGGCCGGAAAATTTTGAACGGATATTCGACGAGTTCCAGTAAGATTTGAAAGCAAAGGACAGTGGATTCAGGTAAAGGAGGAGAAGAGGAATCTGGGGTGTGATTTTGGGGTTGATCGGAGCATCGCCGCCGGCGGCGGCGATTTCCGGCCGGCGGCGGACGGCGGAGGGACGGTGGGGCTAGGGCGGAGGAGGGTGGCCGGCACCGGCGTTACAGGGGACGGGTTGGTACGAGGAAGAGGAGTTGTGTTTTGATCTTTTCTGTATAATTCGGACAGTTTTATTTCATTCTGAGAGTCAATCGTGGCCATTGGATTTGGGGAGATGGATGGTCGTGATTAAACGACGTCAAAACGACGTCGTTCTGAGCATGAGGCAATTGGACCGGGCAGGGGTAAACTGGGCCTGGGGTTGGGAATTTCGTTTGGGCTCACTGATTGTGGCCCAAATTTAGTCTCCAATTAAGACCATCTTTTTTAATTCTTTTTCCCTTTTTTCCTTTATCTATTTTTGTATTTTTTTTTGTATTTATTTATTTTTCTGATTTTATAAAATGTTAAAACAAAGTAAAGACCTAATTACACTATTTAACTCCTAGAATTACTTATAACTCTATTTAAAGACAAATGCAATAATTAGCAATGCAAAGAACTATTTTCTTGCAATTTTCTTTACATTTTATTCTAAAATTAATTAATACTAAAATTGTGAAATTAAATCCCTAAATGCCAATGCATATTTTTTGGTATTTTCATATGGATTAAAATGCACAAATAAAAATGCAACAATTACCAAAGAATGCCACAAAATTCACAAAAAATTATAAAATACTAGAAAAAATTGTTTTGTTTGAAATTTTGGGAATTACTGCTTAGGGCAAAAATCACGTGCTCACAGCTCCCGCGACTCACACAAGAATTAATATGCAAATATACTAAAAAAATATGCACTTTTCATCATTTATCAATATATATAAATGAAACTATCAATACTAATTAGGAGGAATTTATACTTCTTACTACGTTGGATTTCATATTTTAAGATAGTTAAACGCTATAAATCCCTGGAAACTTTTTCTCTCCTTTTTTATTCAAACCGCAATAACACATTATTCAAGGGAATTTTTCATAAAGCACCATCTTTTTGGTCTAATTAGCCATTTATAGATACCCTTTGCTATATTACGTGTTATAGATACCTTTTATGTTTTTATACAATGTATTTCATGTATTTAAGCTGTTGTATTCATTAATACAACCAAAAATATAGGCGTAAAATCTGGAATTCCAGCTAAGTTTGACATGTATTTAGCTGTATTGAAGCGACATTAACATTAAATACAGTAACGTATCTGCGCTAAAAATGGAAGGAAATAAAATCACATGATATTCTCCTAATTTAACTCAACGAACTAAAACGATCCCTCATTAATCTGTATTTGAAAGATACATAATAAAGATTATAGCTGAATAAAGAGAAATACATATGAATAATACAGTTGAATAAAACAAAATACACCTTAATTCATCTGAATAAAACACTTGAATACAACAAAAATACAACTGAATACAGCTGAATAAACTCTTGAATGCAACAAAATACAACTAACTTCTGCTGAATAAAATAGTTGAATATAAAATACAACAAAATACAACTAACTTCTGCTGAATAAAATAGTTGAATATAACTAACTACAACTGAATACAGTTGTATAAAACACTTGAATACAACTAACTACTGCTGAATAAAATAGTTAAATACAACTGATTAAACCTGAATACAAGTGAATACAGCTGAAGAATACATTCGAATACAACTGAATACAAATAGGCAGAAATTAAGAGAAAAATAAGAGAAACTTGGTATCCACAAACTCCATTTTCACCTTCATTGTCTGGCGGCTAAGATCATTACCATGGATGTAGCACCAAGTAACAAAATACAATTCTTGGGCCCACATCTACGGTTCATCAACTAATTGAAAATAGTAAATTCTAGATTATCAATCAAGCTTTCTTCAACTACCCATATTTGTCCGTGAATTGTTGCTGGTAGCAATGACGACAGAAGAAGCATATCTAGAGACGAGCACAACTTCATTACTCACAAAGTTGGAAGCTGCTACATCTTTTAAACGTTTCCAGGTCAGTTCCCGTCTCTCCAGTGGCAGTTCGGTAACAGGAAATTAAAGGAGAAAGCCCAAAGCAATTGAGAATTTGGGTGGGAGAAGAGTTAAAAAACTAGGGTTTGTGGGAGAAGAGAGTCTGGTTGTATGCAAACAGAGAGAGATTGTATT
>NW_017695375.1:0-3618 GCF_001879085.1 Nicotiana attenuata
ATACCAGATTTTTTTCCAAAATGAGAAATGCAATCCGACACCTATCCAAAACTCACCCGAGCCCTCGGGGCTCCAAACCAAATATGCACACAACCTCAATAACATCCTACGGACTTACTCGCGCGATCAAATCGCCAAAATAACATCAAAAACAACGAATCATACCTCAAAATCCCTAGTTTTTCTTCAAACTTCGTAAACTTTCAAATTTAGAGTTTTAAGTTCGAAACACGTCAAACGACGTCCAATTTCAACCAAACTTCATAGAAAGCGCTTAAACCATATATAAGGCTTGTACCGGGCGCCAGAACCAAAATACGGGCCCGATACCACAGTCTTTTAATCAAATTTCATTTCCAATTTCCTTAATAATTTCAGAAAAACAATTTTTCTCAGAAATTCATTTCTCGGGCTTGGAACCTCGGAATTCGATTCCGGGCATACGCCCGAGTCCCATATTTTTGTACGGACCCTCCGAGACCATCAAATCAAAGGTCCGGGTCCGTTTACCCAAAATATTGACCAAAGTCAAATATATTCATATTAATATCAAAATTTAGCATTTTTCACACAAAATTCATATTTAAGCTTTCCGGCTACGCGCCCGGACTGCGCACGCAAATCGAGGCAATCCTAAATGAGGTTTTCGAGGCCTCAGAAGCACGGAATGAATAAGAAAATAGGTGATGACCCTTTGGGTCGTCACATAATATAGCTTATATATATATATATATATATATACTTACGCTATACTATGCACTAAGTATAAGTGTTTTCGGTAATATTATATCGAATGTAGCTTATATATGTATAATATATATACTTACGCTATACTATGCACTAATTATAAGTGTATTAGGTAATATTATATCGAATGTAGCTTATATATATATAATATATATACTTACGCTATACTATGCACTAAGTATAAGTGCATTAGGTAATATTATATCGAATATAGCTTATATATATAATATATATACTTACGCTATACTATGCACTAAGTATAAGTGTATTAGGTAATATTATATCGAATGTAGCTTATACATATATAATATATATATACTTACGCTATACTATGCACTAACTATAAGTGTATTAGGTAATGTTATATCGAATATAGCTTATTGTGACGACCCAACCCGTCGTCTCATGTATTACAGCCCCGTTTTCCCCATTTATTGCTCTTTCATGTTTTATTATCATCAACGGGTGAGTTAGAGTTAAACTGAATTGATTTGGATAGGAAATGAGACACTTAGTCTCTTTAAAGAAGGTTTGGTTTGGAAAAGTCAACCGAACGTTGACTTATTAGTTAGAAAGCTCGGATGTGAATTCCGGTGATTTGGTTAGCTTTGGGAGGTGAATTGTGACTTAGGAGTGCGATCGGAAGTGATTTTGGAGGTCCGGTGGAGAATTAAGCTTGAATTGGCGAAGGTTGAATTTTGGCGAATTCCGGTTGGTAGGTGAGATTTTGATCCGAGGGTCGGAATGGAATTCCGAGAGTTGCAGTAGCTGCGTTAGGTGATTTTGGATATGTCTGCAAATTTTCAGGTCATTCGGACGTCGTTTGGTTGGGTTTTGATCGAAAGCGCATTTCGGAAGTTTTTGAAGAACTTAGGCTTGAATTCGATGCGATTTGATGGTTTTAGCGTTGTTTAATGTGTTTTAAAGATTGGAACAAGTTTGAATAAGGTATTAGGATGTGTTGGTGTTTTTGGTTGAGGTCCCGGGGGCCTCGGGGTGAATTCGAGTGGTTAAACGAGAGTTTTGAGGTGTATTGCAGGTCAGATTTTTGCTGTCATCTGGTGTTTCCGCTTCTGCGGAAATGTACCGCAGAAGCGGGTATGTGGTCGCAGAAGCGATCGTTGGCCGGCTAGGAAAATTCCACAAAAGCGAAAGGTGGCTCGCACCAGCGGGTCCGCATAAGCGGACACTGTACCGCAGAAGCGGACTTGAGGGAACCGCAGAAGCGGTGGTTGAATCGCATAAGCGAATAGGCGGTTTTTAAGTGAAAACCGCTTAAGCGGATTTTGGCCGCAGGAGCGGTCCCGCATAAGCGGTAGCGGGACCGCAGAAGCGAAATTCGCTGGTAATAGGAGGGTTTTAAATGTTAAATTTCATCCGCGAGCAAGGGGTAGATTTCACCATTTTTAAGCGACTTGGAGAGCTTTGGGCGAGGATTTTCGAGGGTTTTGACTGAGAATCAATTGGAGGTAAGTCTCTTGGCCTAATTACTCGAGTTTATGGTACATTTATCATAGAAATCAGTAGAATTTCGCCAAAAAACGGGTAAAGCTAGGGCTTGGAAAGCTGTAATGTAAAAATTGAATTTGGAGGGTCAAACGAGCTCCGATTTTGGTAAATTTTATATGTACGGACTCGTGGCGAGACGAGGAATCCGGTGATGTAAATTTCGTAATTTTTCGAGAAGTGGGCCCGGGGCTCGGGTTTTGCCAACTTCGTGAATTTTAGTGTTTTTCGAGTCTTTTCGATTGGGTTATATTTCTTTAGCCTATTGTAACGTATTCGTTGTGATTTTAATCAGATTCGGCGTGCGAAGAGGTTGATTCGAAAGCAAAAGCATAGCGAGCTAGACTTATGGCCGGCTTGAGGTGAGTAATAGATGTAGATGATGACCTGAGGGTTTGAAACCCCGGTATATCACATTGTGACGCTATATTGAGGTGAGACACGTACTCTATGACGAGTGCAGGGTCGATTGTGACTGGGGATTTGACCTAGTCCGTTCCGATTGATGTTCGTACTGTGTTCTTGACTAGAAATTGGTAGTAATCATCTTACTTGGGTTTTATGAATATGTTTGGGGCCTTGTGCCTATCATTTGCATCCTTCAGGGATCCTTATCACTGTTCCCATGATACTTAGCATAATTCATGATATCAGTCCTGAGTTAGACACTGCCTTGAAACGTTTGTAAATAAATAAAGGTTACACACTTAGCTCTATAATTCCTAATAATTGAAACTAAAAATGGACAATTTGACTGTGCCCGAGTGGCTTGCATGCATATATATATCTGGACTGAGTGTGGATCGGGCTGCACGCCGCAGTGAATGCTACGATGATATTGCGCTTGGGCTGTAGGAGCCCCTCCGGAGTCTGAACCCCCACAGTGAGCGCGGGTACCCAAATGGATCGGGCTGCGCGCCGCAGCGGTCATGTGCATTGCATTGCATTCATGCATTTGATATCTGTTGGTCTTAATTGTCATCGTTAGCTGTTTTTTTATCGTTTAACGTGCTAAATCGTTGATTATAGCTTTATATTGTAATATTTCGGGATTTCTTACTTTCAGCCATTATATATGTTTCTTACTCACTGAGTTGGAAGTACTCACTTTACTCCCTGCACCATGTGTGCAGATTCAGGTGCTCCGGAGACAGTGGAGTTGTTTGCTTTCTTCTTGGATTTCGGTTTAGGAGTTGTTGAGGTAGCTGCCTGACGTCCGCAGGACCCGACTTCTCCCCTTTATTGCATTTGTCTTTTCCCTATCCTAGACTTTCTTTATTACTATGAATATATTACTCTGTTACATTTAGAGGCTCTAGACTCGTGACTCCAGATCTATTGGGGAACGTGGGGATATTCGTTATT
>NW_017695376.1:0-3618 GCF_001879085.1 Nicotiana attenuata
GCGAAATTCGCTCATTACAACCATAATACCGAATATACGGTCATATGCATGCTAAGTGCCTAATACCATCCCTGAGGGAACATATAGCGCCATAGGTTACAACACTCAAGCACAACTGAGGTGCGATATACAATCTGAATCTCAAGAGCCATCTTGCCCCTAACACATCATTTCTACACGGATCCTCAACACATAAGCAATTTCTCAAGCCGTCTCACCACTCGCACGGCGCAATGCATCACTACATGAAATATCTGCCAACGAAATAACACCCTGACAACCCCTCCCTAAGGAGCTCATTACAAAAATGAACACAACTGGCCTGGCATAGAGCCCAAATTCACATTTAAATTCCTCCACCGACCTCAAGTCGATCCTGATCATATCAAACTAAGCCAATAACCTTTCAAAGGTTCATACAAATTTCCCTCTTCTCACAACACACAAGGACAACCACCATAGCCGGAGAAATCCTCCACGGTCCACAACTTAATAGACTGAGTGCCCTCCAGACATATATTCTCAATTTAACGATATCATCACAAATCTTCATACTTGGTTTAAATCTCTAATCGATAACAACCGGCCATAACAAATAACTGGGTCTTACCTCCAACCCATCGGCCGCACTAACGCTGATAAGCGATTAAGAATCATTAACCACGATACAAGCCCTCTTTACAAACACCCATCTCAGGTGACGCTGAAGACAATACCAACTTACCTTAAACATCGAAACTCCTTTCCTGCTCGTCCGAGCTTGTGACATCTCTGTCCACACCGAACTGCAACTTTGATTCTCATTTCAAATTTTATTTTACTCGCTGCTCCTGACATGCCCATGAACAGTAGGACACGATTCTTCATCATAATTATAGAATTGCTAATAGATTGATACTTCATCACATCAAAGCTTTTCACTGAACTCATTTTCTGGAGAACCATAGCAACACACAGGTGAATACTCATAACCGTAGAATATACAAACATCTAAGTAGTGGTCTAAGCCACTATAGCCCTTCCGGAATCTGCATACACAACAAGCCATAACAGTAGAATGCTTCAGAGTAATATCAATTACGGCGGCTGACAAGCCTCATACGCACCGCCACAGATCACTTGCACAACTTAATCACGCTAAGGAAACTGATCGCTAACACCAATATGCCAATTCAACTATGGCCAATCGATCTACCTTCTCCCAATTTATCCTTGATTGCCTTAGAGATAATACTAACTCCATCCGTCACACATCGTACTCCATCCGCACTCATCCCGAGTGACCCTGAATCACGAGACCATGCCGTCTCAATCCCACGAACCAATTCATACCTTCCTTGCGTGCATATTCGCACCTTCAGCTGACATGACCATCCTGCTAATCCTATTACGAATCCGAAATCTCTTCTCACTTTCCTCTCAAGTTCTATACTGCAAGTCAAAGCATCATAGAACATTCTGAGCCTCCATTCATAGTTGCAAAGCTTGATTCTTCTGTACTTATAGGCTCGAAATCATTAGGCACCATAATTTACCTCTTTTGAATCCATTAGGACCGTTACTGAGAGCCACCCGCTCTGACTTGGTCCCGAATATAATCAACTCCATAAATCTTATAGCACATGAATACCTTCTCGACGAGGCACCCGACGGAATTACTTCCTTTGAAACCTGCATTTATACAAGGCATAAATCCTGAATCTTTCCCCAAGTCTGAACATGAGCCAATAAGGCCAACCATAGCATGCATTTCGACAATTCATTAGCTCTAATTACCAGTTATGTTCCTTTCCCGTAGATGGAATAACCCATCAATATGCTAATCGCCAGAAATCTCGCAAGTAATTAACCATGCAACCCCATCATAGGCGGGGGGACTCTCCCACTTAGCTCGAAGCCACAATTACACAACTCTGGAATTTACCAGGATTCTTAATCTCCTATTTACATAATCCTTGCGCAATCCACTACCAACATGCTCGACATCTCACTGTAGAAACCCCCCCTTTTTATACTCAGAATCATCAACAATATTTTGCACGACCGATCCCTTCGCTGTATAACCAATAGAATGCTTCGCAGAAGCTCGCCAACCACGCAATCGCTAACCAGCTCACAGGGATGAACTACCCGTAGAAATCACTCCCGACATCTCCCAGCGCTGCTACACGGGGTACAATCATTACGGCATCAATACCCCATCCTGAGTCCGAGCTCACTTTCCAGCTGCACAGGTCCATTTGCCCCTCGTGGACCTCATTTAAATGTGCGGCAACGTCTTTCCAATTCAAAGTTATGCTGCATCCTTATTCATTTAAGCGGCTCCTTTCCGTTATATTAAATCTCCTGCCGCACAAGAACCCCTACTTCAAATTAGATCTGTAGGCTTCAATCGCCAGCCACTAAAGTTCCCAAATCACTCCAGACTTTCCTTAAGGTGCGTAACCACCCTACCACCAAGCCCATATGCAACATCCGTCGCTCTCCCACTTTGGGCAAACTCACTTCTTTAATCAGCTACCTGACCTTTGCTTCATACACCTGGCCTTTTAGAAGTTTAAGACTCCGCCTGACACTTCCTGCACGCATTTCTCATCTTTTGCTGCTCGGTTGTTGTCTTAATAAAATCTATCTTCATAGTACTTGAGTCCACAAATCGCTACTAACTTTAAACCTTTCCGAAGGTCATCCTTCTCGAACCGCCAACATTAGAAATACTGATCCAATCCTGAACCACCTCACCCTGCAATATCTGACCGTTGCATCTCCGATACTATTTCACAATCTCTTGCCCCAAAGGCGAATTGTAGAAGATTATAACACCGACACACTTAATACGTTCAATTAGGACAACAACACCCCAACATAAAGGAAAACTCCATTACGCTTGCAAATACCAAGTCTCATTACTTCCACCAGCCCACATCTGACCATCCTTAGTTCGATTGCCTTTCCCCTACCGGGAATAAAATACTGAATCTTTTGGTTATGCACTGAGTACACCTCCCTTCAAGTCATTCACTGCCCCGACACGTGGGCAACATCCTACCATCATATCACTACTGCGGAACAGTCATTCATAGGCATCATGGCAACTTGTGCCTAGCCCCAAAGCCCTCAGAAGTACAGTTACTGAGCTGAAACATTAAAATATCCTTCCATAAGGCGACGATAATAATCAAATCAACTACATCGGGAGAAACATCCCGCACCACATCTGTAGTACCGTTATGATTCTTCAATTCTCGATTTATAACAAGCGCTTTGCGCCGCGTAAGATTGAGTAGGAATGAATTAAAGGAATACGCCTCCAAGGATCAAATCGCACGATAAGGAATCAAGAAGGGAAGTACTCCTAACAGACGTGTCCGTACCGATCCGCGAGACTCTACTAGACCTGCTCATGACTCGTGAGACCCTAGGAACCTAGTGCTCTGATACCATGTTGTCACGACCCAAAAACCACTACGGGTCTGTCAGGCAAGCCAACTAAATTATCAATTAAATTCTCTTTTAATACTTTTCGAAAATCTAGGGTTTTTCCTTCCATTTTTCATAATTAAAACAATCTCTGCTTCAATTCAAATTAAGAAATAACTATACAGTACAACATACTTC
>NW_017695377.1:0-3617 GCF_001879085.1 Nicotiana attenuata
AAAATTCGCTAAATGGCACGTCCCGTGTTCTAAGGATTTTAAAAAATAATTAATGAGGGCCACGCAATTTGTGAATTTAATTTGGCGTGGCACATCTCAATTTATTTTAAAAGGACGTCCTAAAGATGAACTATCGTTATCTATTGAGGATTGTCTCTAAAACTTAGTTAATTAGCATTATGAATTAATTATTGTTAAAGGCATTCGCAAAAGGTTCGGGCCTCAAGATCAGGTCCAAACTTAAACAAGGGAAACTCCCATTATTGAAGATCCCTTAGTTCAAATTTGTCACCTAAATTGAAAGGCCCAAAGCTTATATTTAAAATTAAACCCACAATTAAAATGGATTCAAGCCCTCAGTATATTGGGCTTGGAAAATGGCCCAAGCATGAAGAAAATTTGGTCAGCTCTTATCAGAAGCTGCCCCGTCGTAGGCCTCTGCATAGGCCCAACTGATTTAACGAGTTGATGCTCACTGTCTGTGTGTAAAGCCCCAGCTGTAAAGTTGATTGCTACATTTGGGCCTCTAAATATGCCCAATTCATTCATCTAGGCGGTTCGTTGTTGGCCCATGTGTATTGACTGGACTTTGAATTTTTTGGTATCTTTTTTTGAGTTCTAAATTATTGCAGTAAACAACTATCTTTTTTTGAACCGTTCTCTACCATTTCACCAATTTAATAGCCTCTGCAAAAGGTTTGCCCATGGCTGACATCATGTTCTGGAAATAATCCGCTTCCTGGGCCTGAAGAAATACGGTGACCATTTCCACTTCATCCATTGGAGGTTTCACCCTCGACGCTTGCTCACGCCACTTAATAGCATATTCCCTGAAACTTTCTGAGGGCTTCTTCTTCAAATTCGCCAAAGAGTTCCTGTCCGGCGCAATGTCGATGTTGTATTGAAACTGTCTCACAAAATCTCTGTCAAGGTCATCCCAAATGTGCCATCATGAGACATCTTGGTCCATATACCATTCTGAGGCGATGCCGACCAAGCTTTCTCCAAAGTAAGCCATTAACAACTCCTCTTTTCCGCCAGCACCGCGTAATTGATTGCAGTATCTCTTAAGGTGAGCAATGGGATCGCCATGCCCATCGTATTTCTCAAACTTCGGGGTTTTGAATCCCATAGGCAGATGCACATAAGGGAACATGCACAGATCAGTATATGATACACTCTTCTGCCCACTCAAACCTTGCATGTTCTTCAAGCTCTGCTCAAGGCTCCTCATTCTCTTTGCCATCTCATCTTGTTCAGGAGCTTTGGGAGTTTTATCTTGCCTTGGTGTGAGCTCAAATGGCGGTGGCTGAGGGTAAGTGTATGTGGGATATTGAGGAGGATCTGCTTGAAAGATGGGATTTTGGAAAGTGAAGACCGAGGGATCAATAGCAGGCCTCGGGGGTGAAGGCTGTGTGGTGGCGGAGCATGGTGGAGCGGTAAAAATATTGGCAGCTGCTCCTGATGTGAACACCTGGGGGCGTACCTCAGAAGGTGTTCCTATGAAGTGAGCAGACGGGGTATTCGGGTGACTGATAGGGATGTTAGGAGTACCCCCAGTTCTCGGGAACAATTCAGGAAAGCCAGGGATAGCACTTGGAGGTTCCCTGCCATTAGTTCATGCGTCCCACATCTCCATCATTCGGAGACGTAGTATCCGATTTTCTTCAGCTGTGGCAGACTCGGAGGCCGGGATCCCTGAGATGGGGCTGTCTTCGGTGATGAGAACTGGTGGCAAAGTCATTTCAGATGACATTTTTGTACTTCCTTTTGATCTGGTAAAGTATTGATGCGATGCCAGCTTACCACAACCAACCACCGTTTCTAAAAGCTAGGCTGGGATTGACAGCAACACACGGTTAGTCTGAGACAAGTAAGTAATCGCATATTGGGGTGTGATGCACCTATACAGTTAAACGGATGTCTACATGTTTGCACTGGTCGCCTGCGTCATCCCGGCTTTTCTTTTCTATTTTTTCTTCTTTTGATTTCTACTATCTGTTTTTCTTGCTTTTCCTTCTCTTTCTATTTTTCTCTCATTTTTCTTCCCCCTCTGTTTTTCATTTTCTACTTTTCCCTTTTCTTTTGCCATGGTTTCTCTCGGTTCCTTATTTTCTCTTTTTGCGTTTCTTTCTCTCTCGTTTTTCCTTTATTTCTTCCCCTTCGTATTTTTTTTTAGGTTACGGTCGAATACTACGGAGATTGCCTACGTATCATGACCCCGCATGAATCAGACCAAGTGTAGTTCTTGCAAATAAGGTAAATAAACTAACTCTTTTTTTGAATTTTTGAAAGAAATGCTTTAGAAGGGAAAAGGGAAATATTTTGATTTTGATTTTCGATTTTGATTTTTCTTTTTTTTTTTTTTGAAAGATAGACTTTTAAAAAAAAATCCTTTTCTTTTTATTGGAACTTTGGGAATTTTAGAAGTAGAAAGAAATATTTTTGTTTGAATTTTCATTTATTTTCTAAACACGAAAGAATTTTTTTTTTTTTGGATTTTGAAAGTTGCCTCTTAATTTTCGGAAAAGGGACGCTTACAAAAAATATTTTGGATTTTTGAGAAAAAATATTTTCGGACTCAATTTTTCAAAATTTTTTTTATATATTTTTTTATTTATTTATGAAAGAAAGACATCTCAGGAGTATTTTAATGATTTATTTCAACCTAAAAGGAAAAGTGGCTATTTTTTCAAAAATTTGATTTAAGCAAACAAAGACTCGGTTTTGCATATACAGCCTTTCAGCACTTCGGGAAAGAAGATTTTAAGGCTGTGCCCGCTAACCATTGAAAATGACCCAAGGTGGCTGTTCTTGCAAAAACAACCTTCCGGCGTCCTTTTGAGGATATTCGGCTTATTTTAAGCAAGAATGGCATCACCTGACTTATTTGTGACAAAAATTAAAATTTTGGTATTTTTGGCTATTTTTTGCGAAAGGGTGGTTGGACCCGATGAGGGTTGCCTACGTATCTCACATCCGGTGAGAATCAAACCAGCGTAGTTCGGGCAGATTTGCCAAAAACTATTTTGAACAACAATTTTCTTCCTATGTTTTTCTTGTTTTTTTTTCAAATATTTTCTCTTTTCCATTTTTTATTTTTCAAAAATCCGGCAGCATTTCAGTACTATTTGGGCATTGGTTTTTCTCAAATGGTCACCCTCACTTAGTCCTAACACTGCTTATTTTTCTCAATTTTCACTCATTTAGTCAAGCTGATCAACATGCAAAGCCGAGCAAATAAATGCGCAAGTAGCACGTAAGATGCATCAGGATGGTCAATTCATTTCAGGTCACCTGTCCTAGACGGACCCAACCCCTGTGTTGAGTCCCCTAAGTCAAATGCACATGATGCAAACAAACGTCCTACTAGGGATCCGGCATGAGGTCGAGTTATTCTAGGTTCCAAACCTGAGTATATGTTCTAGACTGTGTACCCGAGTGGACAACTCGAGTCGAGGAGGGGGCTACGTACCGGGAACCAAAAGGCCATCCGGCTTAGTAACATGTCCGGCCTCTTTCTTATTTTAAGGTATTGACACTAACAGAATAGAGAGTCTCAACCAGTGAGCACATCCCCGGAGATGAGAAGAGAAGGGTTTCGTAACAATTTTATA
>NW_017695378.1:0-3616 GCF_001879085.1 Nicotiana attenuata
GGATTGAGTTGGCCGTGAAAGTTCGAGGTAAGTGTTTGGTCTAACCTTAGCTTGAGGGATTAGGAGTTGAGTCCTATTTGCTATGTGGAATTTGTTGAGTACGACGTATAGGCATGGTGACGAGTATCTATACGTTGGTGTCTAGCATGACCGTGAGTCTTTAAATTGTGAATATCTTAATTTCGTTGTATTTTTCTTGCCTTGGTGATGATTTCTATTTGTTGTGAAAAGTTTGTGGAAGGAAATTATGACCTTTGAACATCGAGGAGCATTGGCTCAAGTTATATTACACATTGTGAAAGTATATGAGATGATTGAACCCTTTGGAGCATTGGCTCAAGTGGTAAAGTGAGTTATGAAATAAAAGTGAAAGAAAGAGAAAGAGTTATTTAAATTGTTCCCTTGCCGGGATATTGTTGCTTATTGATTATTTTCCCTTGCCGGGACGTTGAGATTATTGATATTGTTCCCTTGTCGGGATTTAATTGTTTAATTGTGTTCCCTTGCCGGGATTCCTATTATTATCTTATTTATTCCCTTGCCCCTTGCTTGTGATTGTTGTTTGGGTGAGGAAGAGTGTTAAAGCACGAAGGGTGATGCCGTGCATTGTTTGTTTATTGTGAGGAAAGAGTGTAAAGCACGAAGGGTGATGCCGTGCATTGTTTGTTTATTGTGAGGAAAGAGTGTAAAGCACGAAGGGTGATGCCGTGCATTGTTTGTTTATTGTGAGGAAAGAGTGTAAAGCACGAAGAGTGATGCCGTGCCGCACGATGTAGCACTCCGTGCCGATTCTATTGATTATATGTAAGGAATGAGAGTAAAAGCACGAAGGGTAATGCCGTGCACGTTTTATTATATCATTGTTTGGTGAGGATGAGAGTAAAAGCACGAAGGGTGATGCCGTGTACTTGCTGCTTTCTGATTCTTTATTGATGTCTGAGTTGTGTAGTTTCCTTCTTTACTGGGTTGACTTTTACTTGGAATTGTTACTACCCCCATAACATGCTTCCCCTCCCATATTGATTAGTTATCTCTGTATCTCGATTATGCTGTATATGTATATATAACTGCACAGGTTTATGTGGTAGTCCGGTCTAGCCTCGTCATTACTTCGCCGGGGTTAGGCTAGGCACTTACCAGCACATGGGGTCGGTTGTGCTGATACTACACTCTGTGCTCTTTTGCATAGATCCAGGTTCCGGAGTAGTATACGGTGCGCAACAGTAGTTCGGGAGCCAGCCTTCAGTCCACGAGATCTCGAGGTAGTCCTGCAGGCGTCCGCAGGCCCGACATCTCTTCTACCTATCTTGATGCACTGTTTCCTCTTGTATTCGAGACAGATTTCATTTCCTTGTTTCAGACATTTGTGTGTAGCACTCTTAGATAGTCCGTGAATGTTGTGACACCAGTTCTGGGTAGAGGCATATGTGGATATTTCCTTATTATTTTGGTTTATATCGTTTAATTCTTCCGCTAAATTACAAATCCCGCTGTTGTTTAATTATTTATTTCCTGTTAATTAAATTGGTAAAAATGGATTTTAAACAAAAACATTTATGAATTCTAAATGTGTGGCTTGCCTAGCTTCTACGAGTAGGCGCCATCACGACCCCCGAGGGTGGGAAATCTGGGTCGTGACAGTAAGCCATTCTAAAGCCTACCCTCTACCCCGTCAGGCTTTCCCGACTTAACTCGCCGGCAAAATTCTATTCTCTGTCTTACACCCTATGAGCCCTAAGCAGACCAAGCTTCCATAGCATACTGAGCCTACCTATTCAAGAGAACATAGGATAGCTACAATGGTATTTATTCTTCTTTTGAGGGAGATCCTTTCTAGAAGTTGTTCATCTATGAATTACTGATCCAACTGGCTTCTTACGTATTAATTCGTATTCCAAGTATGGGTTCTTGCTCTCTCTCCATAAAGGAAAAAGAAGGCAAGACTAAGTCATTTGGTAGTTTTCTATTTTTATTCTTCCTTCACGATGCCTAACTTGTAAAAACTATTCGATATTCATGCTGTATGTTTCTACCCACAAAACTGATCCAAACCTGCTACAAACCAGTCGAAACACCACACCAAAAATTAATACTAACTATAGCAAACAAAAGCAATTATGGATAACCTAGGCAGGAATGCCAAGATTTGTTGCAGGCACTCTTGGGCGTTATCTTTATCATCTTCATCATCAATACCTTTAAAGATAGGGTTTTCTAGGAATCTTTTTGTATATCTTGACGACATCCTTATACTCACTGTAGGGTAATTAGACTCACTATCTCTAAATTTCTAATAGAATTCAAATATTCAATTAAAAATTTATTCCTTATAATAAATATAAACAAAAAGAACGAAATGACAATTAGTGATATATGAATATTCCATGAATAATAATAGTGCTTCGAGCTCTCCTACAGCTAATTTGCAATAAAATAAATACTGCCCCAAAGGTATAATCAACATTACCCTTTTTGGGGTTTAAAAAAGTAGCCATGATAATGATGAATTAATGGAAGTATGTCAAAAAGTATCTTAATGGAAGAAAACATAGTCTTATTTACTGCTCCTAAAGAGGAAAAAGAAGTAATGTTTGTCAATTACTACAGCTTTGTTATCTATATCCATTCCACACCACTTTGTTATCAAGCAAATGTATAACAGAAAGAGCAAGTGATTAGCAATATAGAGTACCAAAAATGAAGATGTTACTGCAATCGGGATTCATGTAATAACACAAGGTTCATGTGTACGCAAATAATCAAATCCCTAGGGCATATGTTTCGACCACTTCTTTAACGCCTTTGTTGAAAAGTGTTTATGTTTATTTCTCTAAAATTACCCGAAGTACTATGTTAATGTAGTGCTTCAGTGTCTTGAGTACATAGTCAGATTGTCAATAAAGTTAAATGTAACCTGGTTTCATGCCACTTCAATCCTCTTTTCTTAAGATTCACAACTTTTATTTCTGTTGCACATAGTGCTAATAAAAATAATACTCCTTATTTTGAGTTAGAAAAAAGAATTTTAAATATAAAAAGAGACACAGTTCAGTTAATAATTTTAATTTTCAAGAGTTAGAAGTCGATGGATCAATTGAAAATGAACTGAAATAGAATTATTAGGAGACTTCGCTTAAAATGTGTTCCTCCTTTAAATACTCTTTTCTCCAATAAAGCATATAATACAAGTGGTGTTGAGATTTTGCACGGGAAAAAATCTCTTCAATATTGTTTAGAAATTTGCTATCTGTTGTTAGTCCATACTATTGCACAATTTAACTTTCCATACCACTTCAATCACAGGTTGATTGTGCTGATTCATAATCCGCTAAATCCAGGTTCATCGTTCTGCATCCTCACTCATAATTACAAAAATTAGTTCATAACTGACAAACATCAAGTATGAAAAAGTTAGGGAAAAAGAAAATGGCGTATGAAGGTGGGCTTGGTGTCTGTTTTTAGCCGTTATGTGCATCCCTTCATATGAATGTAGCGTTTCTTTTCCTTTTATAGGTAGGGTACTTGGGTTTTTAGTAAAGATTTTTACAAATTCTGTTTATGTAACCTTCAAACAGAACGTGTATTTATTTGTATCAGTTTTGAAATTCAAATCTTA
>NW_017695379.1:0-3615 GCF_001879085.1 Nicotiana attenuata
CTGATTTAGACCTCGTTTTAGGGGTCAAATTTGAAAACAAGTTAGTAGTATCCGGGGCTACGTCGGGGAAAAGGGCTAACGATGGAACTGGTTCGAACCTCGTGTTTTGACCAAGCGGACCCGGGGTCGATTTTGGAATTTTTGGGAAGTAAAGCTTAGAAATTCATATTTAGGCATTGGGTTTAGTTTGTTTAGCTATTATTAATATTGTAAAGTCATTATTTCATAGATTTGACTGAGTTGGAGCCGAATTTGAGGGGTAAAGCTATACTAGAGGCTTGAGTTGACTTTGGAGCATTTGAGGTAAGTGTTTGATCTAACTTTGGCTTGAGGGAATAGGATTAGAGTATTGTTTTGCTAATTGCTAAATGTTGAGTACGTTGTATAGGTATGGTGACGAGTATCTATACACTGGTGTCTAGCATGACCGTGAGTCCTTACTTGTACGTAATCTGATTTTGTTGCGACTCTTCCATGCTTAATTGATGAATTCTATGTAATGTGAAGAGTAAGGAGACTAATTATGAATTGTAAATTCTTTGGAGCGTTGGCTCGAACGATAAAAAAACTATTGAGTAAGAAAATGAAAGAAATAGAAAGAGATATGATTAATCCCTTGCCGGGATGGTTTGAGTATATTGATTATCTCCCTTGTCGGGATTTAGCTGTTTACTTGTGTTTTCCCTTACTGGGACGTTTCTTATTATTTGTCTATCCCCTCGCCCCGTTTGGTTGTGATTGTTGATTGGGTGAGGAAGAGTGATTATGCACGAAGGGTCATTCCGTGCCATGTTTTGATTATATTTGCACGAAGGGTCATTCCGTGTCATGTTTGATTATTTATGCACGAAGGAACATTCCGTGCCCTGATTTGATTACAATTGCACGAAGGATTATTCCGTGCCATGATATGAGAGTTATGTGAGGAAAAAGCACGAAGGTTGATGCCGTGCACTTTATTTGATTGCTTTTGGTGAGAATGAGAGTAAAAGCACGAAGGTTGATGCCGTGCAACTGTTAATTTTCCTGCTCTCATTAATTATTGTCATTGCACGGTTTCTTGCTTAAATTGCTGACTTTATATCCGGACTGTACTTCCCCATAGTATGCTCCCCTCCCTCTTAGCTGTTTATTTCTGTATTCTTTCTTTTTTTTTTGCATATATATATATATATATATATATATATTGAACTGCACAGGTTGGTTTGGTAGTCCTGTCTAGCCTCGTCACTACTTCGCCAGGGTTAGGCCAGGCACTTACCAGCACATGGGGTCAGTTGTGCTGATGATACACTTCTGTGCACTTTTGCACAGATCACGGTACCGGAGCAGCTTTTGGACCACAGCAGTAGTTGATTGGGAGCTGACTTCAGTCCAGGGACTTTCGAGGTAGCCTAGCTGGCGTCCGCAGGCCGGAGTCCCTTCTATGTTATTGGTTTGTTTTCCTTGTACCGAGACAAACATTGATGTACTTCTATTCAGACTTGTTTTTAGCACTGTTTAGTAGTTCGTGAGTTAGTGACACCGGATCTGGGTAGAGATGTTATTGAACTTCCGCATTTTGGTTTTCAGTTATCTATGTTTTTAAGACTTCCGCTTTTATTTAAATGACTCGTTTTATTTATATTGTTGAGATGTCATGAGAGAATGTTTTAATGCTTGGCTTGCCTAGCTCCGATAGTAGGCCATCACGACTCCCGATGGTGGGAAATCCGGGTCGTAACAAGTTGGTATCAGAGCACTAGGTTACATAGGTCTCGCTACTCACGGACAAACTCGGTAGAGTTTGAGGGATCGGTACAGAGACGTCTGTATTTATCCCCCAGAGGCTACGGAGTTAGGAAAATTTCACTTTGTTCTTCCTTATCGTGCGATTCTGTTTCTCAAATACTGATTGTCTTTCTACTCTGTTCTTTCGCAGATGGCGAGAACACGTGCTTCCTCTTCTACTGCGCAGCAGCCCGAGCCCCCAGCAGCAGCTCCTACGAGGGGCAGAGGCCGAGGAAGGGGCTGAGCTCTGCCCCGGGCAGTAGTCCCAGAGGTGGAGCCTCATATTGATTATGATGAGGAGGTTCCAGCCCTAGCAGCTCCGGTGGGCCCAGCTCAGGTCCCAAGAGGGTTCATGGTCACCCCAAACCTCCAGGACGCTTTGGTCAGACTAGCAGGCTTTATGGAGAGCGTCACTAGAGCGGGTTTGCTCCCAGTAGCACCAGCCACTTCTCAGGCTGGAGGAGGAGTTCAGACTCCTGCTGCACGTACTCCGGAGCAGGTAGCTCCCCAGGCTCAGGTTCCAGTGGTTCAGCCAGCTGTGGCAGTTCAGCCAGGTATTGTGACCCAGGCCGGCGATGGAGCGGCTATGTCCTCAGATGCTTTGTGGAGGCTTGATAGGTTCTCCAAGCTCTTCACCACCGCATTCAGCGGTACTTCTTCAGAGGATCCACAGGATTTCTTATTTAGCTGCCATGAGATCCTTCGGACTATGGGTATTGTGGAGACCAATGGGGTCGACTTTGCCACCTTTCGGCTTGCAGGATCCGCCAAGACTTGGTGGAGGGACTATTGTTTATCCAGACCAGCAGGGTCGCCATCTTTGACATGGGATCAGTTTGCAGAGTTGTTTTTGGAGAAGTTTCTCCCAGTTACTCAGCGAGAGGCTCTTCGCAGGCAGTTCGAGCGCCTCCAGTAGGGCTCCATGAGACTCGGTTCATTGATCTAGCACGCCATGCTATTATTATACACCCCACCGAGAGAGAGAGAGAGGGTGCGGAGGTTTATTGATGGGTTGATTCAGCCGATCCATCTCCAGATGGCTATGGGAGCCGGGAGTGAGATTTCTTTTCAGGAGGCAGCCAATACGGCCCGTAGAGTGGAGATGGCTCTTGCACGAGGAGGTGGTCAGGTGTCGGATAAGAGGCCTCGTCATTCTGGTAGGTTCAGTGGTACCTCGTCTGGAGGTAGGGATTCTTATGGTAGAGGCCATTCACCGAGACCCTTTCAGTCAGCACTCCAGGTTTCTCATGGTACTCCAGGCGATGGTGGTTCTCAGCAGCATTATTCTGATCAGCAGCCTATCAGTGCACCGCCACTTTAGACTTTCCGGGGAGGACATTCAGGTCGACAGGGCCAGCAGTCTCAGCAGCCGAGAGCTTGTTATGATTGTGGTGACCCGAGTCACATTGTCAGATTTTGCCCTCGAGCCTCGAGTAGCTCTCAGCAGCAGGGTCCTCGCCCCATGATTCAGGCACCAGGTGATACACAGCTTGCCCAGCCAGCAAGAGGCGGGGGTAGGGATCATAGAGGTGGAGGTAGAGACCATAGAGGTGGAGCTCGGACCGGCAGAGGTAGGGGTCAGCCAGTAGCAGATCATCCCAGAGACATGGTTCAGGGAGGTGGGGCCCAGCCCCGGTGTTATGCTTTGCCTGCCAGTCTAGAGGCTGAGTCTTCAGATGCTGTTATTACAGGTACTATTCTGGTCTGTGATAGGGATGCCTCAGTGCTATTTGACCCTGGGTCTACGTATTCCTATGTGTCGTCTTATTTTGCACCCTACCTGTCTATGCCTAGTGATGCTTTAGGTATCCCTGTTTATGTATCTACACCGGTGGGTGATTCTAT
>NW_017695380.1:0-3615 GCF_001879085.1 Nicotiana attenuata
TATAGAATATTTTTCTTGCAAGTGTTATTTAAGAACTTCTTGTGATTTTTTTACTGCAGAAATTTGAATAAATGTACTTTTTTGCTTTCAATTTGAGTCATTTTACAGAAGATGCATGTTAATCAGCTATGGATTTTCCATGTTTGTATTGGTTGATTTGAGTCAATTCTTTGTGATTTCTTTTGCTTATATTTTGCTGATTGTAGCCATTGTATTGCAATTTGCTAAGGTGTTATTATCGCTAGACAATAGTTTTTGCTGGTGCATCAATACTTTTTATCTCTTTAACTATCTCTGTCGCAAGGCTTTATCCGTGTGCATGAATTACTATTCATTTTTTTCACAGCTTGAGACGAGGACTATGTTTCCTCCTATTTTGCGTGTGACCTGCTGATTGATTGGAGTTAATTTGGTACTAGTATAACTTAATGCATCTAGATAATTTCTTTATTTTGGAAAAGGAACTATGCAAACTAGAGGTCGCAATCGACTGGTAATTGAACAAGATTATGATGAAGATGTGAGACCTTATATTGAGCACTTGATGGATGGTCAAAACTACTCTAGAGCCCAACCATATATTGAGCAGTTGATGGATAGTCAGAATTACTCTAACGCCCAAGCACGTGAATCCATCAGAATTACTCTAACGCCCAAGCACGTGATGGTCAATCCAATGAGTTAAATAGGTCTGATGGTGGCACTGAAATTCCAAATGATGACGATTCAGGTAATGTTTCTATAGTATTGCAATATGATAATGTATAATATTAGATTATGGCTTTCAACATTGTTTATCCTTGTTTCCTTGTAATGGTTGCACATCATAAATGTTTATTGCATAGTGATATTTGATTTACTGGTGCTTTCTTTGACCTTTAGAGGTTTTATTGATTTTGAAGTGCTGAGATTCGAAGTGATGAGATGACCCAAGGTTAATTTCTTGGGTGTGCAACTCCCTTTACATCATTAGGAATAGTGCAGAGTCTAGTTGCCTCTATAGGCAAAACTATTAGTTAACCGATCAACAACTTTGCTGCTCTCTCTACATAATATTGTTCATGTCTTGTCAGTGGTATCTTCAAATGTCTTACCAGCTTGTTGCTGTGGCAATTTGGCCATACTTTCGTTGTTTACCTGCACATTTTGTTTGAACATAAGATTTCCTACACTGTGTTAAAAGTAAAAGGAAGAGAACAGAAAAAGAGCACTAAAGACTTTGTCAGAGAGAAATAAATACAACTCCACATCTAGAATAATAGCTATAGCAAAATGCAGCAGCAAAGCTAGGCGCTGTAAGTTCTGTACAAATATGATGTGTCACCTGCAAATTCTATGATCTGCCCAGGAAATACTTCACTAAAACTTTAATGAAGGATCATCAGAGCGTGGATATGTTAATACTCAAACCTTAACGGATATGGAATATCTTTTATACTATTGGAAGTGTGCTTCTTAGTTTCCTATAATGAAACATTTTGGTCTGCAGAGCTAAAGTATGAGTATGAGATGTCTTCTGGAAAATATCTGAAATCCTGTTGCTTGTCTTAGTAATGTGGTAGATTAATAACCTTTTGTAATATTGTACCTAAATTGTGAGTAACAGGATGAGTAACTGATAAGTTTAAGTTATATTTTATCCATCCCACTAAGGAGATATGAAGGGTATGTCTTTAATGTTCGCTGATACTTGATTCCAATATTTGGTTACAGAGATATTAGATGCAATTACAGTCATGACATCTCTCTTTTTTTTTCCTGAAATAAAAACAAATGGCAACATATCAAAAAATGGTACAAATTTAGGGGGGCCTATTTTACATATGTGAACGCTATATTTAAGCCTAACATCTGCACATATCTCCCGGACATGCTTATAGCCAGAACCATCCTTTGCTTTCATTTTTCTTTTGATAGTACTGAAGTCCATGGGCTTCTCAATAACCTCAAAGTAATCATGCAATCCAAGACCCTCAACATCCACAGGTTCTATAAAAGGTTCTGCCCACTTGTGCTGAGTGATTTGACGTAATATAGTGCCGAATTGGCGCACAAGTTCTTGCATTCTCCTGGCACCAGCTGCTTCTCTATGTAATGCATCCTGCTGCCGCATTTTAAAGCTAGAAATCTATTTCTCTTTGTCTTTCAAAATAGAGCTACCTCTTGGTGTGTTTAATTGCTTTTTACTAGTATTGGAATAGAAATGCTCAACATCATTCAGTCTCTGCTCAAGCTGATCAACCTTCCCAACCATTTCATCAACACGTTGGCTGAAATTTTCAACAGAATCAGAGATATGCTATTCAGGAGTAGATCAGAGAATAGCAACTTCACTATGTATTGCATCAGCTGGAGATATGCTATTCAGAACTCACTAAATAGCTATTGTACTACCTAACGTTCTATTCTCTTTTTCATTCTAGGTAATTCAGAAGCAAAAAAGGTTTGTGGGCCTACTTTACTAAACGAGATTTGGAAACTTCCGCCTGGGAAGACAATTGATGTGCCCTTTAATAATCGTAACCAAGCTATTGGGAAAGAGGGTCGAAAGCTTGCTAGCTTTCTAGAAATTATTGCCAGAACTCCAGAACTAACACCTCTACATGTAGATGATTGGAGAAATTTTAACAACGAAAAAAAGTAGAAATTGGTGGATTTTGCGAGGGTATGGAATAGTTATTGTTGTTATTATTATTATTATTATTATTATTATTATTATTATTATTATTATTATTTATTTTTAACTTTTTGTGAACATGCTCTATCTTTTATACATGATGTTATCTTATAAATATTGGCTTTTATTTTTTCAGAAGAAGTTCTCTATCCCAAAACGTGGAGAGGCGTGGGTCTTAAAGTCACTAGGAAAAAAATAGAAAGATTACAAGTGCAGTTTGAAGGGTGAGTATGCGCAAAAATATAAGACTAAAGACGCTTTACTAAAAAATAGACCAAGTCGTATATCGAGGGATCAATGGAGTGCTCTTGTCTCGTATTTGCTTTCCGATAAAGCTAAGGTATCAACCTTGAAAATTCTCCTAGTCTGCTCATTTTCATAGCGTTTTGATTTTAGGTATGCTCAATTTTTGTTTAAAGTTTATAAGATATCATTTTAATATTTCAATTACAGAGACGTACCCTAGCAAATAGAAACAATAGGGCCAAGCAAACGATGCCTCACACAGGAGGATCAAAAAGTATTGCCACCTTGATGAATGAGCAGGTAAACCTGTGAATACTACAAACTATAATATTTTAACCTTTTTTTTGTCATGCAAACATATATGATATCATTTTTATTGTATTAGGCTGTAAACAGGATAGAGCCTACACGAGCAGAAATTTTCCTATTAACTCATAAAAAACGTAAGGATGGTAGGCCACTGGATGATGATTTTGTCAAGACAATCGTAACATTTATTCTTTCTTTATTTTTTTTGGTTTCATGACTCTGTCAAACAATGTGCATTTTTTCCTATTCATGAATTCCAAAATGGATTTATTGTATATTCTATGGTCAGGAAATGATAAATGAAAGGATGAGCAATAGTGAGAGATCTACTGAGCAACCTCCTCGTAGTGTTGCTTGGGAAGGCGATGTGTATTCCAGGTGTT
>NW_017695381.1:0-3614 GCF_001879085.1 Nicotiana attenuata
ATCGACACCGCCTACCATACAATGCCTCATAAGGGGCCATCTGAATGCTGGACTGGTAGCTGTTGTTTTAGGAAAACTCCACTAAAGGCAAGAACTGATCCCACGAACCTCCGAAGTCAATAACACAAGCTTGGAGAATGTCCTCCAATATCTGAATAGTCCGCTCGGACTGTCCGTCCGTCTGAGGATGGAATGCTGTGCTCAACTCAACCTGGGTGCCCAACTCTCGCTGAACTGCTCTCCAGAAGCGTGAGGTAAACTGCGTACCCCGGTCCGAAATAATAGATACCGGCACCCCATGAAGGCGAACAATCTCTCTAGATCTCAGCTAACCTCTCGGATGAATAAGTGGCTGCAACAGGAACAAAATGCACTGACTTGGTCAGCCTATCAACAATGACCCAAATCGCATCAAACTTCTTCCGGGTCAACGGGAGACCAGTAACAAAATCCATAGTAATCCTCTCGCACTTCCACTCGGGAAGCTCAATCTTCTGAAACAACCCACCAGGCCTCTGATGCTCATACTTAACCTGGTGACAGTTCAAACATCGAGCCACATATGCAATAATATCCTTCTTCATCCTACGCCACCAATAATGCTGCCGCAAGTCCTGATACATCTTCGCGGCGCCCGGGTGAATAGAATACCGAGAACTATGGGCCTCCACTAAGATCAACTCTCGAATCCCATCGACATTGGGCACACAAACTCGCCCCTGCAATCTCAAAACACCATCATCATCTAAGGTCACCTTCTTGGCACCTCCACGCTGCACCGTGTCTCTTAGGACACACAAATGGGGATCATCAAACTGCCGATCACGGATACGCTCCAATAATGAAGAACGAGCAACCGTGCAAGCTAACACTCGACTAGGCTCAGAGATATCCAACCTCACAAATCGATTGGCCAAAGCCTGAACATCCAAAGCAAGCGGCCTCTGGCTGGCCGGAATATAAGCAAGACTACCCATGCTGGCGGACTTCCTACTCAATGCATCGGCCACCACATTGGCCTTCCCCGGGTGGTACAAGATAGTAACATCATAATCTTTCAGCAACTCCAACCACCTCCTCTGCCTCAAATTCAACTCCTTTTGCTTGAACAAGTACTGAAGACTCTTGTGATCAGTGTACACCTCACAAGTCACGCCATATAGATAATGCCTCCAAATCTTCAGAGCATGAACAATGGCTGCCAACTCTAGATCATGAACCGGATAATTCTTCTCGTGGATCTTCAGCTGCCTCAAAGCATAGGCTATGACTCTGCCATCCTGCATCAATACTGCACCAAGCCCAATACGAGAAGCATCACAATAGACTGTATAAGGCCCCGAACCCGTGGGCAAAACCAATACCGGTGTCGTAGTCAAAGCTGACTTGAGCTTCTGAAAGCTCGCCTCACACTCATCTGACCATCTGAACTGGGCACCCTTCTGGGTCAATCTGGTCATCGGGGCTGCGATAGATGAAAACCCCTCCACGAACCGACGATAGTAGCCTGCTAAACCCAAGAAACTCCGAATCTCTGTGGCTGATGCTGGTCGAGGCCAGTTCTTGACTCCCTCTATCTTCTTCGGGTCCACCAAAATACCCTCTGCTGATACAACGTGACCCAGGAATGCTACTGAACTCAGCCAGAACTCACACTTGGAGAACTTGGCATATAACTAACTATCCCTCAGAGTCTGAAGAACCACCCTAAGGAGCTGCTCGTGCTCCTCCTGGCTGCGGGAGTACACCAGAATATCATCAATAAAGACTATCACGAACAAGTCCAAATAAGGCCTGAACACTCTGTTCATCAATTCCATGAATGCTGCTGGGGTATTGGTCAACCCAAACGACATGACCAGGAACTCATAATGCCCGTACCGAGTGCGAAATGCTGTCTTAGGGACATTAGATGCCCTAATCCTCAGCTGATGGTAGCCAGATCTCAAGTCTATCTTTGAAAACACCTTCGCACCCTGAAGCTGGTCGAACAAATCGTCAATCCTTGGCAGTGGATACTTGTTCTTTATCGTCACTTTGTTCAATTGCCGGTAATCAATGCACATCTTCATGGAACCATCCTTTTTCTTCACAAATAACACCGGCGCACCCCAAGGCGAAACGTTGGGTCTAATGAAACCTTTCTCAAGCAAATCTGCAACTGATCCTTTAACTCTTTCAACTCTGGCGGGGCCATGCGATATGGCGGGATAGAAATGGGCTTCGTGCCCGGAGCCAGATCAATGTAAAAATCGATATCCCTGTCGGGAGGCATACCCGACAGGTCTGAAGGGAAAACCTCGGGGAACTCCCGAACAATAGGAACATAATCAATAGAAGGGACCTCTGCGCTGGAATCGCGAACATACGCCAGATAAGCTAAACACCCCTGCTAGACCATGCGTCGAGCCTTCACATATGAGATAACACTGCGAGTGGCATGACCTGGGGTCCCTCGCCACTCCAAACGGGGCAAATATGGTAAAGCCAAGGTCACGGTCTTGGCGTGACAATCCAAGATGGCATGATACGGGGACAACCAATCCATCCCTTATATAACGTCGAAATCCACCATGTCTAAGAGCAATAAATCAACACGGGTCTCAAGATCCTCAAACACTACCAAACAGGAACGATGAACTCGGTTGACCACTATAGGATCACCCACCGGTGTAGATACATATACAGGAACACCCAAGGCATCACTAGGCATAACCAAGTACGGTGCAAAATAAGATGACACATACGAATACGTAGACCCAGGGTCAAATAGCACTGAAGCATCCCTATCACAAACCAGAATAGTACCTGTAATAACTCCATCTGAATTTAGTTCAGGAGACAAGTAGAATCTCTTCATTCCATGATTCGATGAAATATCTTGAATTTTTATGTTGAATTGCTAGGTGTATGTACATGTATCAATCAAGTGAATTTTGTTCTGGTGGGATCAATTCAATAAAAGAAAAAAAGCAATTCGAGTCGGTCTTGAAACAATTCATTGCATTTTCTCCTAGACTTCCTAGGTAAATCCATTTTATTATTCAACAATGAGCCACTAGACACTATGTATCTACTGCATGTACTTATGCATATATACTTATGTTTATAATATATGTACATATAGATATTTTATCCACATAGTGAATAATTCCGGAATTAAATCAAAAAGGCCCTTTTAACTCAGTGGTAGAGTAACGCCATGGTAAGGCGTAAGTCATCGGTTCAAATCCGATAAGGGGCTTTGTAAAAGTCCAATCTAGTATTCATATTTGAGGGGAGAATTGTATTTTTATTTGTAATAAAAAAGTAGCTAACTGGATAATACATTATCATTATACTTAATTATTATACTTAGTTATAAAGTTGAACATTTGTTTAGTCAATTTTCATTATTATGAATTTCTGAATAATGAAAAGTCAAAATTGTTAAAAATTGGAGTTTAAATAAGCATTTGGTTGGCTTGCCTGACAGCGGTGTCCGGCGCCATCACGACCATTAATGGATTTTGGGTCGTGACAACATGGTATCAGAGCACTAGGTTCCTAGGGTCTCACGAGTCATGAGCAAGTCTAGTAGAGTCTCGCGGATCGGTACGGAGACGTCTGTACTT
>NW_017695382.1:0-3613 GCF_001879085.1 Nicotiana attenuata
ATACACCAACTCCACATTTAGCAAGTAGCAAATAACATCCTAATCCTATTCCCTCAAGCCAAAGTTAGAACAAACACTTACCTTGGTCCAAGAATAGCAATCAACTCTCTAATACCGCCTTTCCTCTACAATCCAACTCCGAAACAATGATATCTAGGCATAATTAGTTCAATAATATCAATAAGGGCTCACAAACATAATCCCATAGCCTAGAAATGAAATTCCTATCATTCTTCCAAAAACACCAAAAATTGACACCGGTCCCACATGGTCCAAACACGAAGCACAGACCAAAACCCAATCACCCATAACCCCACGAGTTCAAATATATAATTTATTTCAAGATTCGACCCCAAATTGAGGTTGAATCACCCAAAATCCCCAAAGCCCTAACTCTACCCAAAACCCCCATTTTCTACTTTGAATTCATGATTTAGGGCTAGGAATTTAGTAATTAATAGAGAAAATTGAAGAAAACAAGTTGAACAATGCTTACCCAAGAAGTTTTGATGAAAGGGAGCTTCATGGACGCCTAAGTGCTTGGAGAAGAAAGGAGTTCGTGTATTTTTATGAAAATCCCGAGTTCACTGTTCTGATTTTAACTTAAAAATTCGCTGGGCAAAATTGCCCTTCGCGTTCGCGGGAGAGGGCCGCGTTCGCGAAGGGTAAACTGGGTAAGCTATCGCGATCGCGTGGAGACAGACGCGAACGCGTAGAAGGAAATTGCTGGGGTCCAGGAACTGTTATACGCGAACGCGATAGGGGAAACGCGAATGCGCTGAAGGGAGTCTGGCAAGCTACGCGAACGCGAAGAAGAAAAAGGACCAAGCCCTCAGGGTCAGATGACTCTACGCGAACGCGAGGCGAGGGATGCGAACGCGATGAAGAGGGACCACTGAAGCTTCGCGAACGCGTGTTTGGAACGCGAACGCGAAGAAGGGATTTGCTGTGCAAAAATTGCAGAAAATCTGCTATGTTTTCTAGGTGTAAAATTACCCCGAACCACCTCCGAATCACTCCCGAGCCCTCGGGGCTCCCAACCAAACACACACACTAACTCAATAACATCCTACGAACTTACTCGAGCGATCAAATCGCCAAAATAACATCAAAAACCATCGAATCAAGCCTCAAGATCATCATTTTCATTTCAAACTTCATAACTTAAAATTTTAGATATTTAGGTCCGAAACACGTCAAATGACATTCGATTTCGACCAAACTTTACAGAAAGCGCTTAACACATATTTAAGACTTGTACCGGGCGTCGGAACCAAAATACGAGCCCGATACCATAGTCTTTTAATCAATTTTCATTTCCATTTTCCTTAATAATTTCAGAAAAATTCATTTCTCGGGCTCTCGACCTCGAAATTCGACTCTGGGCATATGCCCGAGTCTCATATTTTTCTACGGACCCTCCGGGACCGCCTAATCACGGGTCCGGATCCGTTTACCAAAAATATTGACCAAAGTCAACTTTAGCAATATTAATATCAAAATTCTTCAAAATTTTCACAAAGTTCACATATTTCAACATAAAAGCTTTCCGGCTTCGCGCCCGGACTGCGCACGCAAATCGAGGCAACTAAAAGCGAGGTTTTTAAGGCTTCGGAAGCACGGAAAAGAGAGAAATCTGGTGATGACCCTTTGGGTCGTCACATTCTCCACCTCTAAAACAATCGTTCGTCCTCGAACGGACAAAAGAAAGAAGTACCTGAGTCGGGAAATAGATGAGGATAACGACTCCGCATATCAGACTCGGACTCCCAGGTCGATGCCTCAGGAGGCTGACCTCTCCACTGGACACGCACTGAAGGAAAACTCTTCGACCTCAACTGTCGAACCTGCCGGTCTAGAATAGCTACCGGCTCCTCCTCGTAAGACAGATCCTTGTCCAACTGGACAGTGCTGAAATCTAACATGTGGGCTAGATCGCCGTGATACCTCCGAAGCATGGACACATGAAACACTGGATGCACGGCTGACAAGCTGGGTGGCAAGGCAAGTCTATAAGCCACCTCCCCCACATGATCGAGAATCTCAAATGGGCCAATGAACCTAGGGCTAAGCTTGCCCTTCTTCCCAAATCTCATCACGCCCTTCATAGGCGACACTCGGAGTAAGACCCGCTCACCAACCATGAAAGCTACATCTCGAACCTTATGATCCGCCTAACTCTATTGCCGCGACTGAGCCGAACGAAGCCTGTCCTGAATGATCTTGACCTTATCCAAGGCCTCCTGAACTAAATCTGTACCCAATAACCGAGCCTCTCCCGGCTCAAACCATCCGACTGGAGACCGACATCGCCTACCATACAACGCCTCATATGGAGCCATCTGAATGCTGGACTGGTAGCTGTTATTGTAGGCGAACTCTGGTAAAGGCAAAAACTGGTCCCACGAGCCTCCAAAATCAATGACACAAGCTCGGAGCATATCCTCCAATATCTGAATAGTCCTCTCGGACTGGCCGTCCGTTTGAGGATGGAACGCTGTGCTCAACTGAACCTGGGTGCCCAACTCCTGCTGAATTGCTCTCCAGAAGCGCGAGGTAAACTGCGTACCCCAATCCGAAATAATAGATACCGGCACCCCATGAAGGCAAACAATCTCTCGGATGTAGATCTCAGCTAACCTCTCCGATGAATAAGTGGCTGCAACAGGAATAAAATGCGCTGACTTGGTCAGCCTATCAACAATGACCCAAATAGCATCAAACTTCTTCCGAGTCATCGGAAGTCCAGTAACGAAATCCATGGTAATCCTCTCCCACTTCCACTCGGGAAGCTCAATCCTCTGAAACAAACCACCAGGCCTCTGATGCTCATATTAACCTGCTGACAGTTCAAACATCGAGCCACATATTCAACAATATCCTTCTTCATCCTACGCCACTAATAAAGCTGCCGCAAGTCCTGATACATCTTCGCGGCGCCCGGGTGAATAGGATACGGAGAACTATGGGCCTCCGCTAAGATCAACTCTCGAATCCCATCGACATTGGGCACACAAACTCGTCCCTGCAACCTCAAGACACCATCATCATCTAAGGTCACCTTCATGGCACCTCCACGCTGCACCGTGTCTCTCAGGACACACAAATGGGGATCATCAAACTGTCGATCACGGATACGCTCCAATAATGAAGAACGAGTGACCGTACAAGATAACACTCTGCTAGGCTTAGAAATGTCCAACCTCACAAATCGATTGGCCAGGGCCTGAATATCCAAAGCAAGCGGTCTCTGGCTGACCAGAACATAAGCAAGACTACCCATGCTGGCGGACTTCCTACTCAATGCATCGACCACCACATTGGCTCTCCCCGGGTGGTACAAAATAGTAACATCATAGTCCTTCAATAGCTCCAACCACCTCCGCTGCCTCAAGTTCAACTCCTTTTGCTTGAACAAGTATTGCAGACTCTTGTGATCCGTGTACACCTCACACGTCACACCATATAGGTAATGCCTCCAAATCTTCAGAGCATGAACAATGGCTGCCAACTCGAGATCATGAACCGGATAATTCTTCTCGTGGATCTTCAACTGCCTCGAAGCATAAGCAATGACTCTGCCATCCTGCATCAATACCACACCAAGCCCAAT
>NW_017695383.1:0-3613 GCF_001879085.1 Nicotiana attenuata
TTTATCTGATTTCAAAACATGTTCTAGCTTATGTGCTTTTATCAGTCAAACGCTTTTATTTTTATTTTTAATAAGAATTGCAACGTCGTGAAAACGCATCTCGAATCACGTCGCACCAGTGCACCCGTGATTGTTAACACATTTCGACTTCGTTGAGATTTGGATTTGGGTCACAAAAATGTGCACCCGAATTTAGGAAAGTAATATTATTAAAATACGCGCCTACAGCAACTACGCGTTATCATCTTTGGGGAAAACCGTGAAATTCGCTAAACGGCTCGTCCCGGAGTCTAAAGATTAATAAAATATTTATTGAGGGCCTCGTAATTTGTGTATTTTGCTTGGCGAGGCCCATCTCATTTATTATTTAAAGGCAAACCTAAAAACAACTATGGTTCTCTATTTACTTGTCTCTAGTAATGGAGGAAAAAGTCCTACTTAATTCATTATTGAGCTGAGTGGTAATTATGCATCACAGTCCAGCCATTGGGCTCTAAGATAAGCCCAACGAGGGGAAAATACATTCAGGTCTGCACGCTTTCAACTGGTCCATCAAACGCCTTGGTCCAGGCCCAAACGAGAATGGAGTCAAAACTGAGCCTGGGCCTATGCCAAACCAATCAGAACCTCAAATCGACAAATGTAAATCTGCTGAGTTACTTCATGCTATTTTAGTTGTATTCAATGACTTATACAAGGAAGAACAAAGTATACTTATTTATTTGCCTACTGGTGCGTTTCTAGTTGTCACTAACGGTGAAAATCACACCAGAGGAAGCATCAAATTGCATGTTAAATGCAATGAATGTGACTGGTACACTAGAGTGGCCATCAATTACAATAGACTGTTAGAGTTGTGTAAGCTCAGCATGAGTAGTGCAAATACCCTGGCTTAATATTAACAGGCCTATTCGAATTAATACAACGGGGCTGCAGTTTTACAATAAAACAGGCTCATATTCAGGACTTCTAGTTCTTAACCTTTATATGCAGTATTCAGATATTGATAACGTGAACTACAATAAATTCCAAATGTCTCAACAGTATCGAAAACAGTCTGATCCAGTCTTAATTGTACAGTCCAGATTTATACACATACAAATCGATTCTAAACTATGCTGTACAATTAAATTTAACGCCTATTTAACTACCAACACCCCACAGTCCAGGCAGCATATTTCAGGATCAAATAGGTGAGTAATTGTATTCCATTTCAATCTCAAAGTTACAGCAGAGTAGATTCAAGCGTGTACCTGGAAGTCAGTGATCAATAAGAAGAAGAAAAGATCAGCAACAGTAACAGTGCTCAGCAGCAACCCAGGAATAAGTTCAAAATTCAGTAATAAATCAGTTGACACAGCAAATTCAGGAACAGATTTGAAACTCCAGCGATAGATCAAACACAGCAACAATTTCTATCCCTGAAGCAACCCAAAACCAGCTCGAATACCCAGAAATGAACACAGGAAAGCAAAACACTCAAACTAAGATCACAGTTGACTCGAATCTCCCAAATCCACTGCCTAGATGACTCAAACTGTCTTCAATCCTCAAATATTGAACAAAACACAAGGAAATTCAAATAGCTTTCATCCTATATGAGCTAGAGAACTGAATTCAGTGATCGAATCTGAAAATGACCTAAGTAACACTAATGTAACAGTAATTTTTGGGATTTTTCTATTAGATTTCTATTGTTTTTGGATTTTTGAAGGTTTGAATTTCAAATCAGATCTGAAATTGGAGAGGAAATTTTGGGAAGAAATTTTGGAGCTGAAAACCTTTTCTACAAGGCAAAGGAATGCCTATTTATAGGTGAACTTAGGGTCCAATTTCAGATTTTCACTTTACCCATTAGTCCCTATCTTAATTCTATTTTCTACCCCTTGTTTCTTGACTTGTTACACAAGTAACTACCCTGAGTTTACTGAAACCTGCACTATAGTCCATCCTAGAAGGTTCTATACCCATTACAATTCCTATTCTACCCTTACCTTGGTTCTAAAATTACCATTTTGGCAAAACATGCCATTTTCAATCCCTAAAACACCCTCAAACCTCTCCTAGAATTACCAACATGTTTTAATCAATTACACTTAACCAATTTATCCTGAAACCTAAATTTATTAAGGCTTAAACAGTAATTTAAAGAAAAACCCTAATTAACCAATTTCCAATTGAACTAATTAACCCTAGCTAATACCAATTATGGAAATTCAAATGATCTAAACTAACAACAAAATTAAAACTATTAAATCATTACAGCTAATCATGAAACTAATCTGCCAGAATTTTGAACAACAGGTAACAATTAACATAATCGAAAGCTAACCAGAATCAAAATATATTATCCAAACAACAGTTAAATTGAAACCCTATAGCCCTAATTTAAGTATCATGCAGGGGAAAAAAAATATTAAAGTAAAAAAAAATCAGAAAAAAAAGGAACAAGAAGGCTTACTGATTATGGAACGAACTCTGGCCAGCCATTGTTGTTTGAATCCTCCAGGATTCTTGACACGTAACATCCCTAATCGTGTGTTTTCAAAAGAAAACACGTGATTAGGGAAATTACAGTCCAAAATCCCCAAGATTTCTGAGTTAGGGTTCTGCCGGAATTGGGATTTAGAATTTGTAATGTTCCGGGCAGATTCGAGGGTTTCTAGGTATGAATTAATGATGAGGGAGGGTTGAGGAGCATATAGTATGAATTTGGGCCGGTTTGGATGAGTTTGTGACTTGGCCTGAAAACTCAGATTGAATATTCGAGGAGTTGGGTTGGGATTCGAGAAACATGGATATGGGGGTTGGAAAGAAGAGGTGAAGGAGAGTATGGTGTGAAATTTTGGGGTCCATCGGAGCATCGCCGCCGCCGACGGTGATTTCCGGCCGGCGGCGCTACGACGGAGGACGGCGGAGCAGAGTGGAGTTAGGGTGGATCCGGTGGCCGGCGTTACAAGGGGGGGGGGGTACGAGGAAGAAATATTTGGTCTCTAGGGTTAGCGTTATTTTCAGACATTTTTATCTAAAAACAAAAATCAACTAGAGCCGTTGGATTGGAGAAATCGATGGCCAGGATCTATGGACGAAAAACCGACATCGTTTGGGCGTCTGAGAGAGTGGACCGGGTGGGGGTTAGCTTGGGCCTGGACAGGCGGGGGGAGTTGGGTCATTTTAGCTGGGCTGGGGCGCGTATTTGGGCTGATTTTATTAAAATCAACCCAGCTTTTTTTTTTTTTAAAAAAACAATCTCTTTTTCCAATTTTCTCTTTTAACTTTGTTTTGTTTTCATTTTTTGTATTTTATATATTTATTCTAATTTTATTAAAATGCAAAAAAAATTAAAATAAAGTCCTAATATATTTCAAAGTTAAACTAATTAAAATCTAAAATTATTTAAAATCTATTTCGTGGCGAATTCACAATTAGACAATAAAAAAAACTGCAAAAATGAACTATTTTGTATTTTCCTCGTATTTTGTTCTAAAACAATTAACCCCTAATTAATCCTAAAATATGAAATTAAATCCTAAATGCAAGTGCATTTTTTGTATTTTGATATAAAAGTGCAACCAATTAACACAAAAAATTTAACAAAATTCACAAAAATTTT
>NW_017695384.1:0-3613 GCF_001879085.1 Nicotiana attenuata
TTTTTGCCTTGTGACCCAGTACTGACTCTTTAGACTTTTTCTTTGCAGGCATCGGTGCTATATCACTCGATGTTCCTCCGAATCAAGGACAAAATGGAGGCGGAGCGAGAGGGGCGCCGGGTCCTTGAAGAGAAGCTGCTAGAAAGCCGGACCGGATTGGACCTTTTGAATAAAGAGCACGCGTCCTGTGCTATCCGGCTGGAGGAAGCAAAGAAAGAGCTCGGTTGTAAGCTAAGGGGGGTGCAAGCCGAGCTTAATCGGGTTAAGGCCGAGCTTGACGAGAGCAGAGCCGAACTTAATGAGAACAAAGCCGAACTGGAAGCCCGGGTGCAACAGTTGGAGTCGGAGAAGACTTCCCTTCGGGAAGAGGTTGCGGACTTGACGTTGGCCAATGAGGCTCGAGTCCTTGAAATTGAGCTATGGACCAATCGATTTCGGGAAGCTGAGGCTAAAGTTTCTCAGGCCGAGGAGACTGCCAACGATATGGTGGCCCAATATAGGGCCGATGCTGATGCGGCCAACCAGCAGTCAAGAATGTTAGCCGAATATGCGAAGTGTCAGGCCCGGCTTGAAGTTCTTACTGAACTCCAACGTCGCGGTTTCGATCTTGCATCGGACGTCGCCAAAGCCGCCGAAGCTGAGGACGCTTCGAGAAGGGCGACGTTCCCCGAAGAATTCGAGGATGGCTCCGATTGACTCCGGGAATAGGCTAGGCTTTGTTTTGTTTTTCCCCTCTTATGTAATTGCTCCGGTAGCGAGCTTTTTTATGCAACACTGCCCTTTGCCATTTATTGCTCCTTTTTCCATCTTGTTATTACTTTGCCTTTTATCTTTTTGGAACGATGGTAGTCCTTTATATTTTTCGAAATAGTCTCCGAGTGAATGTATTCGAACTCAGGTGAATTTCGACCTTCGGGTTTTCTCAAGGCAGTCCCCGAGTGAGTTGATTCGAGCTCGGGTGAAGTCTAACCCTTAGGTTTCTTCGAAGCAGTCCCCGAGTGAGTGGGTTCGGACTCGGGCATAATTTGACCCTCAGGTTTTGTATCGATTTTACGCCTTTTTCTTAAGGTCTTCCAAGTTCGAGTATACTTCGCCTTTTAGTGAAGTCGATGATGAAGCCGGTATTACCTCTTTTTGAGATTTTATGAATTTGGACCCGCCTTCTCGAGGGCTTATGGTCAAAATAATGCCTTATCGAGGCCTTACGAATTTCGAACTCACCTTTGAGGTTTTTCAGTTTTATGTGTCGCCTTATTAAGGTCTTATGAGCTTGGACTTGCCTTCTTGAGGTCTTATAGTTTAAGTGTTGCCTCATTGAGGTCTTATGAGCTTAAAGCAGGTCTTATGTGATCGAATATGAGATCGAATATGCCTCGAGGAGGTCTTATGTTCAAATGTGCCTCGAGGAGGTCCTATGTTCGAATGTGCCTCGAGGAGGTCTTAAGTTCGAATGTGCCTCGAGGAGGTCTTATGTTCGAATGTGCCTCGAGGAGGTCTTACGTTCGAATGTGCCTTGAGGAGGTCTTATGTTCGAATGTGCCTCGAGGAGGTCTTAAGTTCGAATGTGCCTCGAGGAGGTCTTATGTTCGAATGTGCCTCGAGGAGGTCTTACGTTCGAATGTGCCTCGAGGAGGTCTTATGTTCGAATGTGCCTCGAGGAGGTCTTATGTTCGAATGTGCCTCGATGAGGTCTTATGTGCCTCGAGGAGGTCTTATGTGATCGGACTTGAAAGCATACCGAAGAGTCGAACAAAATCTTTTAGGTTATGATGTGAATATGCATCAGATAGTCTTTGCTATTGCAGTAATAATTAATACATCATACTGATCCGAGCGGATTAGGTCAGGTCAGTTGGGCACGGCTCGCTTTGGCCGTTTGACCCTTACATTTATTCTTATTGACCTTCGCCTTCTTCGGAGGGCGATCTAGTATACAATGATTTACCCTTGGATACCCTTATAGTAGCACGGTGTTCTTGCTGCCTCGTTAAAAACCTTGCCGAAAAACTCGAGTTGGGACAAAAACGGTCGAAGGAAAAAAGAGTGCAGCTCGTGCTTTCAGTCTCTCCGATGTCCGAACTTATCTTAGCGACCGATCATCGACCTGCACGGGTTAGGATCGGACAAGTCTCCAAAAAATTTATGGAAGCGAAGAAGAAAGAAGACTTACCTTTAGCAGTAGTATCTCTTCAAGTGGCCTATATTCCAGTTATTGGGTAGTTCTTTCCCATCCATCGTTCCTAACTTGTACGAACCCTTTCCGGTTACCTTCAAAATGGCGTAAGGGCCTTCCCAGTTCGGTCCTAATTTCCCTTCGTTAGGGTCTCGAGTGTTGAGGGTGACCTTTCTTAGTACCAAGTCCCCTATATTGAAGTGTCGAAGACGAGCCCTTCGGTTATAATATCTCTCGATCTTTTGTTTCTGAGCTGCCATCCTAACTAGTGCGGCCTCTCTCCTTTCGTCTAAAAGATCCAAGCTGGTGAGCATTGCTTCTTGGTTGGTAACCTCGGTTGCATACCGGAATCTAGCGCTGGGTTCGCCCACCTCGACTGGGATCAAGGCCTCGGCTCCGTAAACCAAAGAGAAAGGAGTGGCACCGGTACTAGTCCTTTCGGTTGTCCGGTAGGCCCATAGGATTTCGGGCAGCATCTCTCTCCATTTTCCTTTTGCGTCTTGTAACCTTTTCTTTAGGTTCTGAACGATGGTCTTGTTGGTCGACTCAGCCTGCCCGTTTCCGGTGGGATGGTACGGGGTTGACAATACCCTCTTGATCTTGTTATCCTCGAAGAATTTTGATACCTTGCTCCCAACGAACTGTTTCCCATTGTCACATACTATTTCGGAAGGCATCCCGAACCGACACACGACGTGGTCCCAAAGGAAGTCGATTACTTCTTTCTCTCGAACCTTTTTGTAAGCCTGCGCTTCAACCCATTTGGAGAAGTAGTCAGTAACCAAAAGAATAAATTGAGCCTTACCTGGAGCTCGAGGAAGCGGGCCCACTATGTCCATTCCCCATTCATGAAAGGCCATGGGGAGATGACCGAATGCAGCAGCTCAGCAGGCTGATGGATGAATGGCGCATGCCTTTGACACCTGTCGCATCTTCGTACAAATTCCCTTCTCCTGTTCCATGTTGACCCATAGTATCCAGCTCGAATTATTTTTCGGACCAACGCATCCGCGCCCGAATGGTTGCCACATGACCCTTCGTGGATTTCCCTAATACGTACTCTGTGTCTCCGGGGCCAAGGCATATGGCGAGTGGTCCTCCGAAGGTTCTTTTATATAAGACTCCGTCCTCGGCCAAACAAAAACGGGCCGCTTTTGTTCTCAATGCCCTTGATTCTTTGGGGTCCTGTGGGAGTTTTCCTGTTTTTAGATAGTCCACATACCTGTTTCTCCAGTCCCAAGTAAGGCTAGTTGAGTTGACCTCGGCGTGCCCTTCTTCTACGACCGACCTCATTAGCTGTACCACCTTTTCGGACTCGAGCTCGTCGTCCTCGACTGTCGAGCCCAGATTGGCGAGGGCATCGGCCTCGCTGTTTTGATCTCGGGGTACGTGTTGGAGAGTCCAGTTCTTTGAATTTGTGCAGGGTGTTTTGGAGTTTTG
>NW_017695385.1:0-3613 GCF_001879085.1 Nicotiana attenuata
GTGTCCTTAGAGACACGGTGCAGCGAGGAGGTGCCAAGCAGGTTACCTTAGATGCGGATGGAGTTTTGAGGTTGCAGGGGCAAGTTTGTGTGCCCAATGTGGATGGGCTTCGGGAGTTGATTTTAGAGGAGGCCCACAGCTCCAGGTACTCTATTCACCCGGGCGCCGCGAAGATGTACCAGGACTTACGACAGCATTATTGGTGGCGTAGGATGAAGAAGGATATCGTAGCATATGTGGCTCATTGTTTGAATTGTCAGCAGGTTAAGTACGAGCATCAGAGGCCTGGTGGTTTACATCAGAGGATTGAGTTTCCCGAGTGGAAATGGGAGCGGATCACTATGGACTTTGTTACTGGACTTCCGTTGACCCGGAAGAAGTTTGACGCGATATGGGTTATTGTTGATAGGCTGACCAAGTCAGCGCATTTCATTCCTGTGGCAGTCTCCTATTCTTCTGAGAGGTTCGCTGAGATCTATATTCGGGAGATTGTTCGCCTTCATGGTGTGCCCATGTCTATCATTTCGGATCGGGGTACGCAGTTTACCTCACGCTTCTGGAGAGCAGTTCAGCGAGAGTTGGGCACAAGGGTAGATTTGAGCACCGCATTTCATCCCCAGACGGACGGTCAGTCCGAGCGGACTATTCAGATTTTAGAGGATATGCTCCGAGCTTGTGTTATTGATTTTGGAGGTTCGTGGGATCAGTTCTTGCCTTTGGCGGAGTTTGCTTACAACACCAGCTACCAGTCGAGCATCCAGATGGCTCCTTATGAGGCTTTATATGGTAGGCGATGTCGGTCTCCGGTTGGATGGTTTGAGCCGGGAGAGGCTCGATTGATAGGTACGGATTTGGTTCAGGAGGCCTTGGACAAGGTCAAGATCATTCAGGAGAGGCTTCATTCAGTTCAGTCTAGGCAGAAGAGTTATGCAGACCGTAAGGTTCGAGATGTAGCTTTCATGGTTGGCGAGCGGGTATTGCTCCGAGTGTCGCCTATGAAGGGCGTGATGAGATTTGGGAAGAAGGGAAAGCTCAGCCCTAGGTACATCGGCCCGTTTGAGATTCTTGATCGAGTGGGAGAGGTGGCTTATAGACTTGCGTTGCCGCCCAGCTTATTAGCCGTGCATCCAGTTTTCCATGTATCCATGCTTCGGAGGTATCACGGCGATCCTACCCACGTGTTAGATTTCAGTACTGTCCAGTTGGACAAGGACTTATCCTATGAGGAGGAGCCGGTAGCTATTCTGGACCGTGAGATTCGTCAGTTGAGATCCAAGAGTTTCCTTCTGTTCGTGTTCAGTGGAGAGGTCAGCCTCCTGAGGCATCGACCTGGGAGTCCGAATCTGATATGCGGAGCCGTTATCCCCATCTTTTCCCCGACTCAGGTACTCCTTTCTTTTGTCCGTTCGAGGACGAACGGTTGTTTTAGAGGTGGAGAATGTGACGACCCAAAGGGTCATCACCTGTATTCCTACCCCCTCTGTACTTCTGAGGCCCTGGAAACCTCATTTGGGGTTGCCTCGAGTTGTGTGCGCAGTCCGGGCGCGTAGCCGGAAAAGTTTAAATATGAAATTTGTGAGAAAAATTGTTAAATCTTGGTATTTAATTGATTAAGTTTGACTTCGGTCAACTTTTTGGGCAAACGGACCCGGACCCGTGATTTGACGGTCCCAGAGGGTCCGTAGGAAAATATGGGACTTGGGTGTATGCCCGGAATCAAATTCCGAGGTCCCAAGCCCGAGAAATGAATTTTTGTGTGAAATTGTTTTCTGGAAATAATTAAGGAAATTGGAAATGAAATTTGATTAAAAGATTGTGGTATCGGGCTCGTATTTTGGTTCCAACGCCCGGTATAAGTCTTATATACGGCTTAAGTACTTTCTGTAAAGTTTGGTTGAATTTGGACGTTGTTTGACGTGTTTTGGACTAAAAACTCTAAACTTGATGTTTTATGAAAATTGGAAGGAAATCCTGGGTCTTGAGGCCTAATTTGATGATTATGATGTTGTTTGGGCGATTTGATCGCACGGATGAGTCCGTAGGATGTTTTTTGAGTTTATGTGTATGTTCGGTTTGGAGCCCCGAGGGCTCGGGTGAGTTTTGAGTAGGTCCCGGGAGGTCTTAGGCTAGAAATATCAGATGGTTGCAGGTTCAGGTGTTGCAGGCCCCCAGCGCGGCCGCGGTCATTTTCGCACGGTCCGCGCTAGAAGCTGCGCGGCCGCGGTGCCATTTCTGCGCGGTCCGCGTGGCTAGGTTCAGAGGGCCAGTGAATTCCAGTTCGACCAGCGCAGTCGCGTGCCATATCAGCGCGGTCCGCGCTGGGACATTCAGAGAGTGGGATTTGGGTTCATTCCTCCAGCGAGGTCGCGCTCCAAAACAGTGCGGTCCGCGCTGGGTGGGTTCAGAGAGGCTCATTTTTCCAGTTCCTCTGCACGGCCGCGGTGCACTTTTGCGCGGTCCGTGCTGAGTCTTCAGAAGGGTATATAAGGTTGGGATTTTCAGTCATTTTTCACTTTTTCAAAACCCAAAACACAAGAGGCGATTTTCCAAACGATTCTTCTCCTCCAAAACGATTGGTGAGTGATTTCTAACTCATTTTCTTTACTCCTTAACATCTTTAAACATAATTTCAAACTTCAAAACAAAGATTTTAATGGGGAAATTGGGAATTTAGGGTAGAACCTAGGTTTTCTAAAATTGGGGGTTTTGGACCTCAATTCGAGGTCCAATTCCAAAATAACTTACATATTTGAGTTCATGGGGGAATGGGTAATCGGGTTTTGGTTCGAACCTCGGGTTTTGACCATGTGGGCCCGGGGGCATTTTTGACCTTTTGGGGTAAATTGATGAAAAAGCTATAATTAGTCATTGGGTTTGATTTGTTTAGCACACATTGATAACATGAAGTCCTTATTGCATAGATTTGGTTGAGTTGGAGTCGAATTCGAGAGGGAAAGCGATTGTGGAGGATTGTATTGGCCGTGGAAGTTGAGGTAAGTGTTTGATTTAACCCTAGCTTGAGGGAATAGGAGTCGAGTCTTGTTTGCTAATTGCTAAATGATCGAGTACGATGTATAGGCATGGTGACGAGTTCCTATACATTGGGGTCTAGCATGACCGTCAGTCCTTATATGTGAATTGTTTGGATATTGTTATGCCTTCCATGCTTAATTGATGGCTTCTATGCGTTGTAAACACCTTGTGAAAGATATTGTGATTGTGGAAGTTCGTGGAGCATTGGCTCGGTTTGAAATACAAATGGTGAGAGCATATGAAATGAGAAATGCCTTGGAGCTTGACACGAGTGCTAAAGAGAACTAGGATATGAAAATGAAAGAAAAAGAGAAATAACGATTTACTCTTGCATGGTTGTTATTGGTTGTTTGTGTACCCTTGTTGGGATTTCCTTCCAAATACTTGTTCACTCCCTGCCCTTTGTTTGTGACTGTTGCTTGGGCAAGGTTGAGAGGTAGACATTACGGATCGGGTTGCACGTTGCAACAGTGATAATTGGGGATCGGGTTGCACGCCGCAACAGTGATAATTGTGGATCGGGTTGCACGCCGCAACAGTGATAATTGTGGATCGTGTTGCACGCCGCAACAGTGATAAT